>NC_056458.1:3867910-3942427 GCF_018296145.1 Oncorhynchus tshawytscha | reverse complement strand
TGTCAAAATAGTCATGCGACACTTGCTAGACTCATAATCTGAGTTAATTGCGTCAGATCTTACAAATCAATGAGCTCGACCTCTAGATTCCTAAGAATGAACAGATTGACGCATATAAAATTACTCAGCAGCCATTTAGAAACAAATCACCCAAAAAGTTTTTATTTTAATTTTATTTTTTTAAGTACTCTGTCTGTTTAAAATCGGCCACATCTTTAAGAAGAGGATAGGGACATGCGTTTTGTTTAGGTTTTACAACTTTTTCTTTAAAAAAGTGGTTAACCTTGACCAGAAAATGTTTGATGGTTGAGGGCTATGCGCCAGCCATCGCTAGCACTGTGGGTTACCACAACGTATACCCAGGAGAACAGTGAGCTTGCTCACCAAGTAGCCGTAACCGTGTTAATAATAAATTACCCGAGGTAAATCTACAGGGTTAACGCCCTAAAATAACATCTGCTTTTTTCAAGATTACTTCAACTATGGCAAGTAGCTGTGACATATGGCAATATTATGAAACTGAGCTCCATGGCGGATGCATTTAACTAGTTTTTATCAGAAAAAAAGCGTTGTTAAAAATGTAATGTGTCCAGCCTACTACCGTTGTAGTCAAACATTATTTAAGCATGAACGTATATTGGAGCGTCCCCGCCTCCCGCTAATTTAACATTTACCAATATATAAAAGGTATAAAGGGAGGGTTCCTGCAAATGCGGCAACGTCCACATACAGGAACGCCCCCGAATAGCATCCTTCTCCAAATTAGCTGCTGTGCTAGACGGAGCGAAAAACGCGTATTCTACCACATCAGAGTTTTTGGTGCCGTTTTGGAGAAAAATGCGGGTCAGACTGTTTCTATACAGGTATCCACAAATTATACAATTATAGGATCACGGATTCTTTAAAAAACTAGATTTTCGTAAACAAGTACCCCTCCCCAAAAACATTTCGGCAGTTATTTGTCGGACGCTGCATATTAACCACCCAGGACGCCCATGGGCGGTGTCTTTTATATGGCTATTAACTGGCTAGCTACACAGAAACAAATCTATGTGCGATATATATCTGGAGTGATTAATTGAACAACTAACCACTTCAGAGGAATACATGTTTTTATAACTGATATCTTTCGGCAGTACGTAATCGCATGCTAGATTATTTATTGAACGTTTCCTCCCCGAGGAGCCAATAACAAATACCCATTCACTTGTTTAGCCAATAGCAGCGCGTGTTATGTAATTTTCCACCAATCGATGTTCAATGAAGGCTGTCCCAAAAACTAAACTCCTCGTGCACCGTCCTCTCAGATTCTTACCTGTGCGTTTAGAACTTCACCAGACATCTCCTCGCAAACAAACTGCCCAGAGATGTTTTCAAAATGGTGTTCAAAATCATTAAAATATATATGCTGTTATCGTAACGAAATAGTAAATGAATGTCAAATTCCAATCCACCTTGGATCAGTGACCTCGACGACCATGTCATTTCCGTCAGAGTAAAAATGAGGCGTGGCGAGTGTAGTTATGTGGCGCGTTCAAGGGAGTTTGACTATGTAGGCAGCGCTGCCCAGCGCTGCCCTGTCTGTCCGTTTGTTTCTTTGCTCACCATAGTTGAGAGACCCAAGGCATAGGCCTACTTTTCTTACTGATAGCATGGCATGTAGTTCATAACTAGTGTAGCTATGTAAAAGGCATCTTTCCCATAATATTTATACACGGACAATGGTTTCTCTGCTAATAGTAATATATTGTATTGAACATTAGCTACTTATTTCAATTGACAGTCTTGTGTAAACACATTTATTTGTATAATGACTGTTTTGTTTGTTTATTGTAATGGGTAAACCTGGGAAATAAGATGATGGCTGATGGATTGCAGTGCACTTAGTTAATAAGTCTGTGTCATTTGGATTCAATGCACTTTTGGGGAATCATGGCGGAATTGGATGTCGACATTGAAACGAAAAGCGAGTCGAGTGGAGTTGGAGAAGATGAATGGAAAACAGTAGTGTAAAAGAATGGAATGAAAAGAAGAAAGTGTTGAAAACTGAAGGGGATGATGAATGTGTGTCAGACAAGTTGTTTCTTGTTTGGATGCGATCTTTGGATAACAATGTTTATCTGGGATATCAGTTTGGGGGTTTCGAAGAAGGTGAATCTTGTGCTGGTAAAAGTGGGATCAGTCAGTGTGACCACGAGTGGACTTGTCCTGATTAATAGTGTGTCTGAGGAACAGAGGAAGAAGGCAGTGACCACTGGGCACAGACATCAATTCAACATCTATTCCACATTGGTTCAACACCATTTCATTGAAATGACATGGAAACAATGTTGATTGAACCCGTGTGTGGGCATCACAAGAGTTGTGTAGTGCTTCGAACTCCGGAGTAGAGCACCTGTTAAAGGAGTCATCTCTGGGGTGTTGTTGGATACCCTTGCGACAAGAATCCCCGGTGTGGTTAGTGCCCGTCACACTGGCATGGGCACAGTTTTGCAGGTCTGAGCAAGCCCCCCCCCACAGTTTTATAGTTAATCTAGTTCTATTTTACACATTGTGAACATTTTGCAGTTTTAAAGCAAATTTCCAATAAATAAATGTTTTATCATGGCTTATGACGTGTTTATATGCTATCTGGGGGGCCTAACCCCCATGGCCGTGATGCAATTGTGGTGGGGATCATGACTCAGAGTTCATGGAATGCCCTGTAAAGGCATTTTCATACATAGGGTTGGTTTACTTCTAGCAGAACTTGGCTAAGTGAAGCGAATATCTGTGCTCGCAAACTCCCTAAAGACCTTCACTTGAAAAATGAGAAAAAAAACAGCAACATTACTGTTGTTTGAGCTACTGTAGCAACAACATAGCCATAACACTTCCTCAAAATAATCTGAATTTATCTAAGATAAATCAAGAAATCTGTAATAAATGTATGTTTTTGCCAATTAATCAAGGAATTTTTCAATCTAACAAAGATGTTTGGAGCAGTTTTTGTCAAGTGAAAAAATCTGCATGAAAACTAGTAGTCTCTTGTTGAATGACAACAAACACTTCACTGAAGAATCCCCTTCTATAGTTCATTCCTACAGGGAGTAGTACTGTTGACCAATCACCGACCGAAGGGGCGTAGACTTTGGAAACCGAGCTTTAACTTGTGTCAAGAAAAAAGTGTGTGTGCAGGGAATACACAAATATTTGGACAATAACTTAAAAAAATATTGGCATAATATATGCGCAAACTGTTTAGACTGGGAAGCATGTGACAGGCTAAAGAAAGTAGGAGGTTGAGGTGGCAAAAGTTAGGGTGGTCCATCAGATTTGCTATGTGTAGGCAATCAAAATAATTGTGGGAGCTAGTGACACTAGTGTTGAAGATATGGTCGTGGATGTACCAGAGCCCACAGTGAATATCCGTCAATCAAGAGCACCGGATATGCTACATGTGAAGAAAGTGGATTTGTGGCATTCATTGCAACTATGATAAACTGCACGGGTCAAATAAAAAGGAAGACGAAGCAAAAATCTTTGTGGATGCGGAGGAAAAATATCTCGGGCTTCAGGAATTCAAATCTGCAAGGGTTATTGGCGACGGAAAATGTGATGGCCCTCCCAGGCTCCTGAATAATTAATTTCAACAGACGGAGGGAGCATTTTGATGAGTGATTTTGGGGTAGTTAATGAGTTTTTTTTCTTTTCTTTCTTAATATTTTATTTTATTTTTTCTTTATTTTTTTGCTGCACAGTAGGTGGCGGCAATACAACCTTTTGGACGTAGTCCGCTGCAAAACCCCAACAAAGAAGATTCAATCAAATACAGAAGGGGAAACCCAGAAACGTCACAGGGGCTATAAAGCTGATGCATCTGTTTAGAATGTTTTCTCAGCACAGAGCTGAAGATGGAGTTACATCGGTATGTCACTGCTAGCAAAGCCCGGAGAAGAGGAATATTGGAACAGGGACACGGAAAGGTTGATTTCGGAGGAGGAAAAAGAGGAAGAAGAGGTAGAAGAGAATGAGGAAAGCAGCGGTTGAATCTGAATTTGAGAGATGGTGTGTCAAATAAGGGAGATGGTTCGCTCTGTGCCAAGCAACTTGACTAAAGGTCATTGAAAGGAGTGATTTCTGGGGTAGTGTTAAGTGTGAAGGTGGAGCAACTGAAGTTGAAGATTCCTGGTATTTGTAATGCCCATCATTTGGTGCGACACAGACTCGGTGGGGAGCGTGGTGAAACGGAGGTGTCAGTCTGTCCTTTTGAGTTTTGATTCTTTACCTAACAAAGTCATGTTAGGATATATAAGTTATGCGGTTGGAGCTTTTGTGCCAAATCCCACTGCAGTGTTTCAAGTGTCACAATTGTGTGTAGAAGAGAGATTCCAAAATGTGGGAAGAGATTCCAAAATGAGGGCATTGGACAGAGGATTGCATAGTTTCTGTGGGAAAAGTTGTGTGTCATCTGAAGGGGTAACCATGTTGCTAGGGATCGGAAGTGTCTGGTAGGAGAGAGGCAGGTTGAAATGTCCATGATCAGAAGTGAAGAAGGTGTTTTATGCTGAGGCAGTCAAGAAAGTAGAGGAAGATGGCTCAAGGGTGAGATCCTGAGAGGGTCCCTGTGAGTAGTAGATCTGTGCCAGCACAGAGGGATAGGCCAACCTGTACTTGGGTGTACGAGATTTGACTTCAGAAGAGTTACAGAGTGTGTTGAGAGGTGGTGTCCGTCCACCCAGGCCTTTGGCGTGGTGCAGGAGCAGATAAGGTCAAAGTAGTGGGATGGGGTAGTGGGTTTTTCAATGACTGTAAGGTTAGTTGGAAGGGTGTTTATATTTTTTCTATACATTTCTTTCCTTCCATTTTGTATCACAAAGTGTAACGGATTTATACTATTGTCCAGTTGGGGACGATAATGCACCATATTGGATGCCCACCACCATTAAAGCCCACTGCAGAAGAATAACGTTTTCTTACCACCAAATATGATAGTGACAGGAGGTTCAGTCGTAGGTAGTGGGAGATTTTGTCAACAATGAAACATCTGATCTCAATACATTTTTCTATTCCCAAAACTACAATCTGTTACAAACACACTGCACTAAGTCTTATAGACTTGACACTTTGCAAAAGTGTAAAAAAAAAATGTTTAGAAGGAGTGCAAGGTCAAATTGAGTTTGTGCACACACAGACCTCACAGAGGAGACGTTCCCTAACGGAAATATGCAAATACAAGCTACAATGAGCCAATAGGATCTCGCTAGCTCTTGATTTAACCACCTACTTGCATGTTCTGCCCACTATGTTTCATTTGCTCCCACTGTAAACGACACAAATTAACCATCTTGGGTTAGTTGTAAATATCTTTGATTCAATGCATTCTTTTGAATGAGTGTTGCTTGCTGTTGATGGTGAATAGGGCTCCAACGAGGGGTTCCGGAAGTGGATTCTCACTGTTGTTATTTTACTGCTGCTCTTTAACTACTTGTTATTTTATTTCCTTTTATAATTCATATTTAGACTGCATTGTTGGGGCTTGTAAGTACGCATTTACTTACTGTAAACCTGTTGTATTCAGTGCTTGTGACTAATAACATTTGATTTGAGCAAACTCCAAGCGGGCTGTCATTTACTCAGGAATGGCTTCGGTCTTGCCACTCTACCATAAAGGCCTGATTGGTGGAGTGCTGCAGAGATGGCTGTCCTGCTGGAAGGTTCTCCCATCTCCTTAGAGGAACTCTGTCAGAGTGACCATCGAGTTCTTGGTAACCTCTCTGACCAAGGCCCTTCTCCCCCGAATGCTCAGTTTGGCCGGGTGGCCAGCTCTAGGAAGAGTCTTGGTGGTTCCAAACTTCTTCCATTTAAGAATGATGGAGGCCACTGTTCTTGGGGACCTCCAATGCTGCAGAAATATGTATATAGCTACCCTTCCCCAGATCTGTGCCTCGACACAATCCTGTCTCTGTGCTCTACACATAAATCTTTCGACCTCATGGCTTGGTTTTTGCTCTGACATTTTTTTCTTTCTGTTATTTTACCAGGTAAGTTGACAGAGAACACGTTCTCATTTACAGCAACGACCTGGGGATGAATGAGCCAATTGTAAACTGTAAACTGGGGACTATTAGGTGACATGCACTGTCAAGTGTGGGACCTTATATAAGCAGGTGTTCCTTTCCAAATGACAGACTTTCTAAATACCTGTTTTTTCAGTGTCATTATGGGGTATTATGGGGTATTGCATGTAGATTGATGAGGCTGTAACAAAATGTGTAAAAAGTCAAGGGTTCTGAATACTTTCCTAAGGCACTGTATGTATGTGTGTCATGGGATATATAGACATTATGGACAGTATGTGGATAGAATATTTAGTATATCTGTAGAATACAATAATATATATATATATACACACACACACACACACACACACACAGCAATAGCTGAATAGGATGGCATTGACAAGAATACAGTATATACATATGAAATGAGTAAAACAGTATGTAAACATTATTAAAGTGACCAGTGATTCCATGTCTGTACATAGGGCAGTAGCCATACTATTTTTGTCCAGACTGCATCAGATACATGGTCTACACATACTGAGATAGAGGGGCACTGTTTCGCTCGATCGGATGTTTTATCTGATATTGATGCGTCTTTCTGTCGGTGTGCGTCTCGGTCAAATAAATGATCAATATTTGTATATTTTATCTGGATGGGCAAGGGGGTATGGTAGGGTGGGCCAGGCCCACTAAGGCTCGCCCATAACGTTGGCCCTGGCCAACTGTTTGCCAACTGTGCTAAACTGAACCATGCATACAAACTCTGCTGAAAAAGAACATTAGAACCATTACAATTATTAAAATTGGGTAGAGCCCACAAAGAGTATGCACATGTTTATATAAATGGGTGTCTATTGAGTAACATTCAGATAACTGGTCAGCAGTTTAATCAATTTCAACCAAAAACCAGATCACAACCAATACGAGACATATTTTTCATGACGTCAAAATGACTGGGTCAAACGGCAGTCAAGCATCGATCATCATCCCCAGAATAAGACCCTCAATATCTATTGGAAAAAGGCATCAAAATCACTGTGCACTTTCACCACCCTGTGAAGGTCATCATAACTTATTTCATCTGTAGCCTAATAAACTGCATGCTTTACCGAGTCGTAGTGGGAGGACCACACACCATACAATCGCAATTCACAAAGTTTACTTCGATATTATGGTCTTCATATCAATATTTGCGCATAAAGGCATCTCCACCACCATTTCTCACATAGCCTAATTCATTTTACTGACAAAAAGATCCCACCATGTCAAACGAACAAATTATCTGTCTGCAAATATAAAATTGTACTGACACTACCCATTTCCATCACAGCTGTCGTGATTTTTTAAATACGGTGTGACTTTACTCGCATAAAAACTGTGGAGGGAAATGTGGTTACGGTCTGACTTTCGGTTGTTGTAGATGCACCTCCCCCGACTTCACTCCTCAACTTTCGTCTGCAGTCGGTTGCTTCAGCCTTACCACTCAAAACAAGCCCAATGTACTACAGTAAGAAGACCAGATCATGGAGAATAAGAGTCTTCTAGTAGCCAAAAGGCCATTAGCATGGGCAGCGCCATTGAGGGCTTTTTAATGTTGTCAAATGGGTGGGACTTCCAACTTCATTGGCTGAACCCTCCTGTTGAAGTCATGTCCATTTGGGTCATTTAGGAGGGAACAGCCAATCGTGAAGAAGAAAATGTACTCTTCGCTAAGCCCCATCACCCTTGGTTACTCTTGCAACCTCGGATAACATTTTCCCGGGAACCCCAATTCAACCACTGGCGAAATCCCCTTACAATGATCTCAAACTGTGTTTCTAATACACAATTAAAAATAATTACACACAAACTACCCCTTCCCAATCAGGAAACTCTTGGGTATGTTGTGCTGGACTGTCAATACAATTGCTTCACAGGAACCTGGTAAAATTATGTTTGTAGTATAGCTAGCCACTGAATGGCTCTGAATTCACTGTCAGCATGCAGTCAAAGCTAAAACCACTTTTGGAGCTAACTAGCGCTCTCAAATCCTGATGTCGAAAGAAGATGGGAGTTGTATTCATAAAATTGCTAACTAACATGCATTGAGAAAACAAGTTATAGTAAGTGGCTAGCTAGCGTTAGCAATGTTTGGTGTTCAATGACACAGAGCTTGTTAACCAGCTGACCTAGCAAACAATGTAACAAAAGTTTTAATTTCAGATTTGAAGAAAACTTCAACAGGCACTGCATTTCAGGAATCACAGTAACAAGAACTACTGCTACACTGTTCAATTATTTAGCCTTTTAAACATTGCCATAGCCTTCACTTGGTTTCATGCAATTTAAACGTGAGCTTGTCCGAGGTGTAAAACACCGACAACAGTTGCTATCCATTGGAGCCCTGCGATTGGTTGCTAAACATTCTCGAGCGGGGCTTAGCGATGGGTCAATTCACTATTTCAAAATAGAGATCGCCTCAATGGCGCTGCCCATGTTGTCAGACTCTATAATGGCACAGATATAGAGGACTCATCTTTGTCTCTATCTATATGGACCAGACCAAGGGGCCAGGGTTCGGATCTAGAAGTTCAGTTCCTCCTGCTCCTACAGTTTTGATTCGGTACTGCAGTTTAACTGATTCCCGGCCCAGAAAAAGGCCATTTCCATAGACGGCCACAGAGAGAAGTCAAATTAGAAAATGACTAATAAGACACTTTAGTCATCACATTTGCGCACAAAACATCCATTGAATAATAAAAATTATTGTCGCAGAGGCCGAGTTTTTTTCCAGCACTCACGAAGATATGAACTTTTTTTTTTTCATTTTCAATGTCTGCCATGTTTTGGATGACGTCACCGTTGCTCACGCTGCTCCCTGTACGCACTGAGTGCTAGTGCGCATGTGATGTTGGTCCATATAATCCGGAAGAAACCTGGAAGGTCTGTGAATCAGTGTATGAGTGCATGCTGCTCCAGTTTCAACTGTACTGCCTGCGGCTATGGAATCCTGACCTGTTCACCGGATGTGCTACCTGTCCCAGACCTATTATTTGACCATGCTGGTCATTTATGAACATTTGAACATCTTGGCCATGTTCTGTTATAATCTCCACCAGGCACAGCCAGAAGAGGACTGGCCACCCATTGTAGCCTGTTTCCTCCCTAGGTTTTTGCCTTTCTAGGGAGTTTTTCCTAGCCAACGTGCTTCAACACCTGCATTGCTTGCTGTTTGGGGTTTTAGGCTGGGTTTCTGTACAGCACTTTGAGATATCAGCTGATGTACGAAGGGCTATATAAATAAATTTGATTTGGTTTGATGAGTAGATTACCTTGAAATGAGGGAAAGGCTGCTTACTTCGTCGGAGGACGAGGCTTCATCAACGTTTAAGAAATCCATATTTTTCCCTAAAATCTCACCAGAAGGAACAGATTGATGGTTTCAGCCATGGTATTCTCATTTTCCTTATATTGTTTAACTTTACCCAACAAGCATCAAGTGACAATTTTTCGGAATACTCAGGTACTTCAATTTATTCGTTTGTTCTTGTATGACCAGAATACCTATTTTGTTTACAAATTTACGAAGAAGACTGAAAGCTGCATTTATTTTTTATGTATACAGTATCTAAGATACTGTTTTAAAGGGCATACAGGTCTGCTCTGACTTTACACGGTTATTGTTCTATTTAGTTATTATAACTTATTTCCAAGTGAAATAGGTCTTAGGAACATGTATATGTCAAATATTTTTTATGATCAGTTTTCATATGCACTTAAAATAGTAGATACCCTTTTATTTAAATTATTATTTTGTATTTTATTTTTCAGAATAGTTCCAGAATAGTTCCTGATTACACTTTTTAGTCTCTTTTACTACAATAACCCTTGGTTTGGTCTTGAACATAATTTTTAGTTGAGTTGAATTTCAAAGCCGGATCACGTCTACCTCAAAGTTTATGGAATAAGCTATTTTCACCTTAAATTGACTTAAATGGTGCAGATCTCGGTTCCTTGTAATTTATGTTCACTGCTCCTACGTTTTTGACTCATCCTACTACAGTTAATACTTTTATATAACCTTTGTTGTTTTGTCTTTGTCTATAGTTTCTCTTAATGCTAGGGGGTTACGAAACAATGTGAAGCGCAAGGCCTTATTTTTATTTGCTAAATAATTTAGAACAGCTTTTTTTTTTTCAAGAGTCTCACTCAATTTCGGCCTCAGGTCACAGTGGGGCAACGATATTTGGCTTTCCAGTGGATCTGAACACTCCGCTGGTGTCACTACAATGAAAAATACCTTTGGTGGTAATATTCTACACTCGGAATAACATGCTAACCAAATTCCCTTTGGTCATGTTATTTGTCTTGTGATCATTTACAATGACATTATGCTCATTACTGTAAACTTCTATGGGTACAACACCAAACATGAGAATGATGAGTTGCTTGAATCTATAAACATATACTTCATTGGTTATCTAAATTTCCAAATTCATTATTATTGATAGGAGGGGACTTTAACATTACTATAGATATAGTAGGCCAATCAATCAGAATTTGTGTTTAATACTTTTTATGGAAAAAGTTTGATCTTACTGATATATGGAGAGAGAGGGTTCTGGCTGACAGATCATTCACTTTGAGTAACAAAACAGGTTCCAGACAATCCAGAATAGATTTTTGGCTTATATCAAAATGTATTGATAGTGAGTTTGTTACTACAAATATTTGTACTGCTCCCCTCACAGACCATAGGGCCATTTACATTTATATAAAAATATTTACCCCTGATACTAACCTTGGTAGAGCATCCTACTGGAAGCTAAATAGCTCATTATTAAATAATGATATAGTTAAGTTTGAGGTTAAAGATCTGCTTTCACACTTTTGGGAAAGGGCTTGTGAAGAAAAATCTTATTGCAAGAACTGGGAGCTCTTTAAATTTGAGGTGTCCAAATACCTTAGAAAATATGGTAGTAATCTTGCTAAGCCCAGAAGAGCTGAGGAGGAAAAGGTGATCATTAAGATAACTTCCCTTTCTCAGAGGTCTCCAGCCGGCCTCTCGGGGAGGAGAAGATGGAACTAATTGAGTTACAAAATAAACTGGATAAAATATATATAGATTAAAAGCAGAAGGAGCCTTTATTAGATCTAGGAAAAAATTGATTGAGGAGGGAGGACATAATTCATCCTGTTCTTTAGACTTTAAAAAATTCACTCTTAAAATAACACTATCCATAAGTTAAAGATTGATGGTGTTATTACAGATGACCAAAAATTAATCACGAAATACTGTAAAGTTTTTATAGAAAATTGTAAAGCTCTACATACTGTCAGGAATCCACAGATATGTTTTTTTGACTCACTGAATAATGTTCACTCTATCAGTGATATAGAATATAAACAGTGTGATGAACCCATAGAACTTGAAGAGATTATAGAGTCTATCAAACATCTAAGGAACAATTAATCACCAGGTGTTGATGGAATTACATCAGAATTTTACAAATTATTTTCTGAACAAGTAGCTCCCTTCCTATTTGAAGTATTTTTTAGAGAGTATTAAAAACAATGTTCGCCCTCCTACAAGTGAGTCAGGGGTTAATAACACTGATACCTAAGCCTAAAAAAGAAGTGCTGCTCATTGATAACTGGTGTCCAATTTGTCTTCTTAAAAATGACTATAAGATATTAGCCTTACTACTTGCAAAAATAATTAAAGAAGTCCTGGATGCAATCATTGATGAAACACAGTCTGGCTTCATGAGGAACAGACATATTTCTTACAATGTCAGACTAGTATTAGACATACTTGACTACTCAGACCTAATAACTGAGGATAGCTTCATATTATTTTTAGATTTTTATAAAGCATTTGACACAGTAGAGCATCAGTTCCTCTTCCACTCCCTTGAGAGACTTGGCTTTGGGGATCTTTTCTGTAATGCTATTAAGACTCTCTATGCAAATGGTAACAGCTCTATCAAATTGAAATATGGCACCTCACCTAGATTTGAGTTAAAGAGAGGAATTAGGCAAGGTTGTTCTATCTCTCCATACCTGTTTTTATGAATCACCCAACTTTTTGCAAATTCTTTAAATAATAGTCCTGTACAAGGTATTTCCATAGCTGGTAAAGAAATTATTATAAGCCAGCTGGCTAACGATACTACACTTTTTCAGAAAGATGCTAACCAAATTCCCATATCGATCAATGTGATACAATCCTTTTCCAAAGTGTCTGGTCTTTATCTTAACATTAATAAATGTGAACTCATGGCTGTCAAAGATTGCGACACCTTCATGTTATGGTATTCCAGTAAAAGAAGAACTTACATATTTAGGCATAACCATTATAAAGGATCAGAAGTCTCGAGGCTTACTACATTTTAACCCTCTTATTAAAAAACCCCAGAAGAAGCTAAATCAATGGCTACAGAGGGACTTATCTTTAAAAGGAAGAGTCCTAATATCCAAGGCTGAAGGTATCTCTAGACTAACATATGGCACTCTATCTTTATATCTTGACAGTAAAATAAGCAAGGAGATAGACCAGATGCTTTTCAATTTTCTGTGGAGAAACCGTACCCATTACATTAGGAAAACTGTTGAAATGAACACTGATGAAAATGGTGGGCTGAATTTTCTGGACTTTACTACCTTAAATAATACTTTTAAGATCAATTGGATAAAACAATTCCTAAGAAGACCCACTTCTATCTGGAATTTTATTCCTAATCAAGTCTTCTCTACTTTTGGTGGCCTTAACTTCATGTTGTTTTGAAATTATAATATTGACAAAGTTCCAGTGAAACTTTCTGCTTTTCATCGGCAGGTTTTCTTGTCATTTTCCTTAATTTATAAACAAAATTTTTCTCCACACTGATATTATATATGGAATAATTGGGATATATTGTATAAAAATACTTATTTGTTTTTAGAATATTGGTTCCGAAATAATATCCTATTGGTGAGCCAACTTGTAAATGCAGAGGGTCTTTGTCACGCCCTGGTCTAAGTATTTTGTGTTTTTCTTCATGTATTGGGTCAGGCCAGGGTGTGGCATGGGGTTTTTGTATTGTGGTGTGTTTTGTCTTGGGGTTTTGGTGTGTGTGTATTGGGATTGTAGCTAGTGGGGTTATCTAGCAAAGTCTATGGCTGTCTGGAGTGGTTCTCAATCAGAGGCAGGTGTTTATCGTTGTCTCTGATTGGGAACCATATTTAGGCAGCCATATTCTTTGAGTTTGTCGTGGGTGATTGTCCTTAGTGTCCTTAGTGTCCTTAGTGTCCTTAGTGTCCTTAGTGTCCTTAGTGTCCTTAGTGTCCTTAGTGTCCTTAGTGTCCTTAGTGTCCTTAGTGTCCTTAGTGTCCTTAGTGTCCTTAGTGTCCTTAGTGTCCTTAGTGTCCTTAGTGTCCTTGATGTCCTTGTTCTGTGTCAGTTTACACAAGTATAGGCTGTTTTGGTTTTCGTTACGTTTATTGTTTTGTGGTGTTTGTGTTTAGTGTGTTTGTCATTAAACATGGATCGCAATCTACACGCTGCATTTTGTTCCGACTATCCTTCACCACAAGAGAACCGTAACAGTCTTTTACTCAGTTATAAGGAATTCTTATCACTTTACAAGGTCCCTGTAACACCTAAAGATTTTGCAATTGTTTTAGATGCCATTCCCTCAGGTGCTCTGTTATTCAGGAACGTGTCAAGACCCTGTTGACTCATCAGTAGGAAAGATTTGTTTCTCTTTTGGCCCATTCAACAACAGAGCGATACAAACCTTGTTTCAGCAGGATGTTATCCTGCCAACCACTATATGAAGAAGTTTAAGGAAAACATCAACTCAAATTGCTCTTTTTGTAATGACCACCCAGAAACAGTGTTGTATATTCTTTGGCATTGTATTCATGTAAGAAAACTGTGGCAAGACATCAGTAGATTTATAATTGAACAATTTTATGAAGGTTTAACACTTGTGGAGAGATGTACTGCTTGGATTCTTTACCTACGATAGGAATAAGGTGAAACATTTTTATGTAATTAATTTCATTATTCTTTTGGCCAAATGTCATGGTCACAAATGTAAATTTACAAACAAAAGAAACATTTTCTTACCCTACAAATTGAACTGTATTTTAAGACAATTAAATATTCTACTAACAAAAAAGCTGTTAGAATTATAAGTATATGTATGTCCCTTAAGGTCCTTGTGTAATGTGATATTGTACTCCCTAGCTCAATTGTCCATTGTATATAATCTATATATACTTGTATTCACTCATGTACTTTCTGTATTGATTTGTTGTTAATAAAAAATAAATGTTCAATATATATTTTTTAAATATTACCTTGAAAGATTACCTTGAGCTAACATCACTTATTGTGAATATTGAAGCATTTGTGTAATCATAAAAAGCGTATAATTTATGAAGGTCATGTTAACTGACTGATAAATCATAGAATTAAACGTATTGGATCTCTTAAATCTGTGTTAACCTCAGATTTGATTTTCGGTGTTAATCCCAAAATTTTATTATTTCCCCATTGCCATGGCTGAACTAAGAGAGAACTGATTTCCGGGTTTTTTTTTACTACATGCTGGCGAACTCTTATACATCAGTGGACCAGACCCAGCTACATTGGTGTCTATGGGAGACCCACCCCGTTAAGTAGACCGGAACTGATCTTTTTTTTCAATGGTAAACGTCTTGAGAAGGACTATCTTAATTTATCCACCATCATTGACCCTATCTTCCACATGTTCCTTTTCTCGTCGCTGCCTTTTCTGGTCGTCACTAGTTACCACAGCCTCAAAGTCATAAACCCGGCCCATTTATACACTTTCTCTTCTTAAAATCCGATTTTAAACCTAACTTTGATCATAATCACACTGCTACATGTGTCTATCCTTAAAGTAAGACCAAAAAGCGATTTAGTGTTTTCATGAATCTTTACGACAGAGCCCATTTTTCTTTGTGGCTGTGGTAACTAAGTGATAACCCTTTTACCTTGCTGACGAGCTCTTTCCGGTGGAGACGTGGCTAGAGGTCCTTCCATATTGAGACAGTAAATCAAACAGACGCAAGTTTCACTCCGCATAAATATTATAGTTTAGACACTAATACGTGGTATTACATTACGGAAACGGCACAAGGATTTGTAGCACAAGGGATAACAACAAAATGGTGAGCTATGAAATGTAATTGATCTACTGTATTTAGCTTCTAGCTATCTGTCTTGCTCCGCTTGACTGTGAACATTGCATTTGCTGATGGCTAACAATCTAGCAAGTTAACATAGCTAATTTTGCTGCGTATGCAGGCAAATATACTCTCCTTTAGTACATATTGGGCTTTATATCATTAGCAAGCTATCAATAGCGCTTTCAAGCGCCATCTCGTCGATTAACGCCAGCTCAGCTAACGTCAGCTAGTTAGCCTTTGCGTCTGTTTTGTATCAGCAGGCCTAGGTAGCTAATGTTATATTGGCTGTTAATTGTAAGTCATTTAACTGGTATTGGTTAGATGGCAGAGTTTACAAAATAGCCACTCTCTGTTAAATGACTGGTGAAAAGTCTAGATTCCCTAGTATGTCTCGAGTTAAAATTGAGGATCCCAGCTTCTATACCAAGCTTGCCAAGTTGATCGCTGTGTGAAGCTAGCCACAATATTGGAATAGTCCATGCTATCCTGGATCCTTGGGACGCCTACCCCGTTGAAGTTGACATGTTAAAATGGTAAGGGTTAGGTGGAACCAGTACCTGAGCTTGAGGAGACGATGAATTTGACGATCTCTGACGCCCAGGATCCTTAAATTCAAAGTCCGTCCCAACATTAGCCAGCTCTGCAAACGTTGTCAAAAAACGATCGGTACTTACTATACATATTTATTTGAACCTTTATTTAACTAGACACGTCAGTTAAGAACAAATGTATTATTTACAATGACGGCCTGGGAACAGTAGGTTAGCTGCCTTGTGCAGTGACAGAACGACAGATTTTTACCTTGTCTGCTTGGGGATTCGATCTAGCAACCTGGCCCAACGCTCTAACCACTAAGCTACCCACAGCCCCGAATTATTGCCGTTATGCACGGTATGTACAAAAAAAATGTCTAAATAAAAATCAATGATTTTTCGGGATACTGTAGCGCTGCCGAAGGTGGATTTGGCGCATGCGCACTTGGTTAAAGCTATTTTATTTAACCTAAATTTAACTAGGCAAGTCAGTTAAGAATACATTCTTATTTACAGTGACGGCCTAACCCGGATGACCCTAAGCCAATTTTGCGCCTCCCTATGGGACTCCCAATCATCATGGTCGGTTGTGATACAGCCTGGAATCGACCCAGGGTCTGTAGTCTCTAGTGCTGAGATGCAGTGCCTTATACCGCTGCACCTCTCCTCTCAGGAGCACCCCCCCCATTAAAAAAATATAATAATGCTAAAAAAGGTTGGAATGTTAGATCATTTACAAGGATTACAATAATTAATTAATTTCGCAAACAATTTTTAAAAAACATGTCCCACTGGATTTATTAGACTGCATAATTGCATTGGGGGTGTACATATATTCAATGTACAGCGTTTGCTACAGAGTGTGCACCCATGATACAGGATATCAGCTAGAGAACGACCAATATAGATTGTTTTAGGGCCGCTACCAATATTTGGGTGCCAAGGAGGTTGATGGATGATATTTTAGGTCGATATTCAATGTCATTAAATTTGAACATTTTGAATGAAAAAAAATACCAAAATTTACCAGTCTTAACTACATAACATCGGTGGTAATTTTATTTCATTCATTAATCTCTTGACCCCAATTAGTTGACTGGTCTATTGTTTGGTCGATAGGCTGTTGGTCAACCGGGTTTTTTAAAAGTCGAGCAGTAGCAGATATTTATTCATTTATATTTAACTTTTGACTGGTACTGTGTATGTATGTGTGTACATACTTATTCCAGGGTTTTTATTTTTTACAATTTTCAACATTGTAGAATAACAGTGAAGACATTAAAACTATGAAATAACACATGGAATCATGCAGTAACCAAAAACATGTTGAACAAATCAATATATTTGCAATTCAACAAAGTAGCCACCTTTTGCCTTGATGACAGCTTTGCACACTCTTGGCATTCTCTCAACCTGCTTCATGAGGTACTCACTTGGAATGCATTTCAGTGAACAGGAGTGCCTTGTTAATTTGTTGAATTTCTTAATGCTTTTAAGACAATCAGTTGTGTTGACAAGGTAGGGGTTGTATATAGAAGATAATCCTATTTGGAAAAAGACCCAAGTCCATATCATGGCAAGAACAGCTCAAATATGCAAAGAGAAATGACGGTCATCATTACTTTAACACATGAAGGTCAGTCAATCTGGAAAATTGCAAGAACTTTGAAAAATTCTTCAAGTGCAGTCGCAAACAGGAAAGGACCGCCACAGGAAAGGAAGACCCAGAATAACCTCTGCTGCAGAGGATAAGTTCATTAGTTACCAGCGTCAGAAGTTTTCGCCCAAATAAATGCTTCAGAGTTAAAGTAACAGACACATCTATCTCAACATCAGCTGTTCAGAGGAGACTGTGTGAATCAGGCCTTAAGGGTTTGTAAGTAAACATTTTACGGTAAGGTCTACACCTCTTGTATTTGGTACATTTGAGTTTTCTCCTGTAACTGTTTTAAAGTCACCATTAGCCTCATGGGGAAATCATTGTGCGTATTTTTTCCCCCTCTCCAGAAGCCGAATTAGGAAGGACACCTGTATCTTTGTAGTGATTGGATGTATTGATGCACCATCCAAAGTGTAATTAATAACTTCAATGTCTGCTTTTTATTTTTATTTGTAGCCATCTACATTTGTGAGGCAAAGGAAAACCTCCCTGGTCTTTGTGGTTGAATCTCTGTTTTGAAATTCACTGCTCAACTGAGGGACCATTTTTATAGATAATTGAATGTTGGGTACAGAGATGAGGTAGTCCTAAAAAATTATGTTAAACACTAATATTGCGCAAGATCCATGCAACTTATGTGACTTGTTAAGCACATTTGTACTCCTTATTTAGGCTTGCTATTTACAAAGGGTTTGAATACTTATTGACTCAAAAAAATTGAAAAACACAGAATTCCACTTTGACATTATGGGGTGTAATTGTGTGTGGCTGTTGACCAAAAAACCTCAGTTATCCATTTTTTAAAATTCACATTGTAACACAATAAAATGTGGGAAAAGTTAAGGGCTGTGAATACCTCTTGAAGGCACTGTACATCCAAACATTTCAGGCCAACTGAAATGTCTAGTAGGGGCTGTTTGGAATTTAGCAATAGACTTGAGTTGACACTCATTGACACCTTTTCCATGATCAAACAGTTATGGAGTCATAGACTTCCTTATATAACAAGAGAGAGACAGGTAGGTTGATTTTTAGATTAGGCCTAGTAATTGATAGTGTGGCTGAACTTTCCCAAATTTATTTAAATACATTAAATCAAATTCAGGCCACAGACAAACACTTACTGTCAGAATTAATTTAGGCTATTTTACAAGTAACAAAAACCTGAAGTCAACTTCTTGGTGTTCTGTTTCCAGTCACACTAAAGGAAACTGAGACGATGTTTGTGCGTGTGGTCAACCGTATTTGCGCGTGTGGTTCATTGTGTTAGTATTAGCCTACCTCTGAAAAAGATGATTGAAAACATAAAACCAAGGTAACACAATGTGCTCATTTAACTTAATCTTTGAGGTTGAATGAAAATAACATTTGTTTTTCTCTCAGGACTTAAAGAGCAGCTACTGCTATGTTACCTAACCAGGATATTTTTGCCCCTTATGGTGTTGATGTTCATTAATTCAAGACATCTCATGTGTCTTGTTAGAAGTGACCACTGTGATAGCTGACTTCAAAAGCCGTACGCCGAGTGTACTAAACATTAGGAATATGACACTGACAAGGTGAAAGCTATGATCTCTTATTGATGTCACCTGTGAAATCTACTTCAATCAGTGTAGATTAAGGGAAGGAGACAGGTTAAAAAAGGATTTTGAAGACTTGTGACATTGAGGATTATGTATGTGTGCCATTCAGAGGGTGAATGGGCAAGACAAAATATTGAAGTGCCTTTGAACGGGATATGGTAGTAGGTGCCAGGTGCACTGGTTTGTGTCAAGAACTGCAACGCTGCTGGGTTTTCACGCTCAACAGTTTCCCGTGTGTATCAAGAATGGTCCACCACCCAAAGGACATCCAGCCAACTTGACACAACTGTGGAAAGCATTGGAGTCAACATGGGCCAGCATCCCTGTGGGACACTAGCAAAACTTGTAGTCATGCCCTGACGAATGGAGGCTGTTCTCATGCAAAAGGGGGAACAACTCAATATGGTCTTCCTAATGTTTTGTACACTCAGTGTATATTGTAATATTAGCTGAATATTACAGGAGCAACACTTGAATATTTTGTCTACACGTCTTGAATCTTATCCATGCATGGACTCAATCATTGCTATTCTGTAACTATGGCCTCTTCCTCTTGTCCCAGGTGCTGTTAGCAGCAGCGGTGTGCACCAAGGCGGGCAAGGCCATCGTGTCGCGGCAGTTTGTGGAGATGACCCGGACGCGCGTGGAGGGCCTGCTGGCCGCCTTCCCCAAGCTGATGAACACAGGCAAGCAGCACACGTTTGTGGAGACTGAGAGCGTGCGCTACGTTTACCAGCCCCTGGAGAAGCTCTACATGGTGCTGGTCACCACCAAGAACAGCAACATCCTAGAGGACCTGGAGACACTACGCCTCTTCTCACGCGTGGTATGACATACTCTCACAGATGCCCTGTTCACACGTACGCACCTTCACAAATATCCTCAGTCGCCGACTCACACATGGTCTCACACACACATACTTCTAGAAGTGGCAAAGGACACACATTATGTAAACACTGTTTGTTACGCATAGCCCAAACAAACTGTTTCTAAGTTTAAAGTAGCCTAAACAGTTTTGTATTTTTCAGTTTGGCAGAGCCAATACAAAGTTTGCCGCTGAGTAAAAGTATCAGTAGGAATTTGTGATGAGTTGAGCATGGATGATTAAATGACCAAATATATTTCTTCCTTAGATCCCAGAGTACTGTCGGGTGCTGGAGGAAGGGGAGGTCTCGGAACACTGTTTTGACCTGATCTTTGCCTTTGATGAGATCGTGGCGCTGGGCTACAGGGAGAATGTCAACCTGGCCCAGATCAGAACATTCACAGAGATGGACTCTCACGAGGAGAAGGTGTTCCGCGCCGTCCGAGAGGTGAAAAGAGAGCAGCAGCAGAACTAATGAACAGATTTACATTACGTTATTACTGAGTCTAACAACAGTCTGAATGAAGGGGAGCAGCAAAAAAAAAAGTATCCTTTGTCCTCTCTCCATCTCAGACCCAGGAGCGAGAGGCTAAGGCAGAGATGAGGAGAAAGGCGAAGGAGCTGCAACAGGCCAGGCGGGACGCGGACCGTTCAGGGAAGAAGTCTCCAGGGTTCTCCGGCGGGTTCGGCAGCATGTCCAGCAGCAGCAACGCTACCATCATCACAGACACCCTCATGGAGCCAGAGAAACCCAAGGCCTCACCTGTCCCTGCCAGGTACTACCCTCGGTATATTAGGATTTTGAGGTGTTTTGATTGTTATGATGAATGTATCCTGTGTTCTATGTGTAAGACGTATTTGTTAGTATATTTCTTGGTTGGTTATGCTCAATGGAAACTTGTGAAACTTGTTTTGTTATGTATTTTTAATATGGCAGAAAGTTAGGCCTATGCCTCATGAGCTATGTATTCCTCCGTAGGGCTAGTGGTCCCAGTAAGGCCCTGAAGCTGAGTGCCAGAGGGAAGGAGGTAGATGACTTTGTGGACAAGCTCAAGTCTGAGGGACAAGTCATCATGCCCAGCTCAGGGAAGAGGCCCTCCGAGGCATCCAAAGCCCTGCCTCCACCAGTTAACACAGAGAGGTAGGTTTACCAGGTTTTATATTATATCCCACTGATTACAGGCAGTGTGTTTGAGGAATCCGTTTGCACAAGGCAAGGCACAGAATCGCTCATCTTGATCCCATAATGCAGAGTTATTTGGGATGCAAAGTGATTGTAGATCAGTGATTCTACACAGTCCAGACTGCAATGTAGTTGGACTCAAACACCTGCAGGTTGATATGTTCAACTGTATCTTACCTCTGCCCCCTGGTTCCCAGTGTGCACCTGCGTTGTGAGGAGAAAATTAGCCTGACTTGTGGGAGAGATGGAGGGCTACAGAACCTGGAGGTCCTGGGTATGATCACCCTCCGAGTGGCCGACGACAAGAACGGACGCATTCGCCTCACCATCAACAACGGTGATAAGAAGGGAGTCCAGCTGCAGGTAGGTTCCAAACAAATACATAATTCATTTCAAAGGGGGAAAGGTTCACTACCTCAACACAACAGATATACATGTCAAGGCATTCATGGATTTGGCCTGTGTAAATCAAGATTCAAAATAGCACACAACCACAGTTGTATTTGCTTTTGGTGCAGCATGATGCCATGGGAATTTTAACAATGTGTTTTTAAAATATTTTTTAATATATTTTTTTACCCCCTTTTTCTCCCCAATTTCGTAGTATCCAATTGTTAGTAGTTACTGTCTTGTCTCTTCGGTACAACTCCCGTACAGGCTCGGGAGAGACTAAGGTCGAGAGTCATGCGTCCTCCGAAACACAACCCAACCAAGCCGCACTGCTTCTTAACACAGCGCGCATCCAACCCGGAAGCCAGCCGCACCAATGTGTCGGAGGAAACACCGTGCACCTAGCGACCTGGTCAGCGTGCACTGTGCCCGGCCCGCCACAGGAGTCGCTAGTGCGCGATGAGACAAGGATATCCCTACCGGCCAAACCCTCCCTAACCCGGGCGACGCTAGGCCAATTGTGTGTCGCCCCATGGACCTCCCGGTCTTGGCCGGCTGCGACAGAACCTGGGCTCGAACCCAGAATCTCTGGTGGCACAGCTAGCACTGCGATGCAGTGCCTTAAACCACTGCGACCCGGGAAGCCATTAACAATGTGTTTCTATCAATTTTTCCCTCCCTGCACTGTCCAGACCCACCCTAACGTGGATAAGAAGCTGTTCACTACAGACTCCGTGCTGGGCCTGAAGAACCCAGACAAGTCCTTCCCTCTGAACAATGATGTGGGCGTGCTCAAGTGGAGGCTACAGACCACAGATGAGACCCTCATACCACTAACGAGTCAGTACACTACTAGAGTTTTAAGTATTTCTATACTAGTGTATACTGTTTTTCCTTAGTGTTTCTCTCTCTGGAGAGCTGGAACCCATTATGTTCCATGCATTCCAACTATTGTGTTCCAAGCATTCTAATAGGTTATCAATATAGCATCACAAGGTGTAGTGCGTTAAATTGGCCTGCTGGGGGGCAAGGAGACCCCCAGCTCCGCTAAAACCATTGACAACCGTGTCATTTTTGAGGGATTGTTAATTAAATGTTAACTATTTGGTTGTAACATCACCTCTTGAGGAGCATAGTCACAACTACAGATTTCTGATTATTCCATGCGAAACAATTATGCACATTTAGCTCTGTCATCAGAGTTATACAGCAAGTAACTGCATGCTTTTCATGATCTGTAAACATCAATTAGACTTCAGTGCAGCTTTTGACATTATTGATCATAGTCTGCTGTTGGAAAAACGTATGTGTTTTGGCTTTACACCCCCTGCTGTAATGTGGATAAAGAGTTACTTGTCTAACAGAACACCGCGGGTGTTCTTTAATGGAAGCCTATCAAATATAATCCAGTAAGAATCAGGAATTCCCCAGGGTAGCTGTTTAGGCCCCTTGTTTTAAAAATGTTTACTAACGGCATGCCACTGACTTTGAGTAAAGCCAGAGATTCTATGTATTCTATATATACACGACAGCTACTACAGCGACTGAAATGACTGCAGCACTCAACAAAGAGCTGCAGTTAGATTCAGAGTGGATGGCAAGGAATGTTAGCCCTAAATATTTCTAAAATAAAAAGCATTGTATTCTGAACAAAACACTCACTAAACCCTAAACCTCAACTAAATCAAATCAAATCAAATTTTATTTGTCACATACACATGGTTAGCAGATGTTAATGCGAGTGTAGCGAAATGCTTGTGCTTCTAGTTCCGACAATGCAGTAATAACGAACAAGTAATCTAACAAACAATTCCCCCCCCAAAAAAACTACTGTCTTATACACAGTGTAAGGGGATAAAGAATATGTACATAAGGACATATGAATGAGTGATGGTACAGAGCAGCATAGGCAAGATACAGTAGATGATATCGAGTACAGTATATACATATGAGATGAGTATGTAAACCAAGTGGCATAGTTAAAGTGGCTAGTGATACATGTATTACATAAGGATGCAGTCGATGATATAGAGTACAGTATCTACGTATGCATATGAGATGAATAATGTAGGGTAAGTAACATTATATAAGGTAGCATTGTTTAAAGTGGCTAGTGATATATTTACATCATTTCCCATCAATTCCCATTATTAAAGTGGCTGGAGTAGAGTCAGTGTCATTGACAGTGTGTTGGCAGTAGCCACTCAATGTTAGTGGTGGCTGTTTAACAGTCTGATGGCCTTGAGATAGAAGCTGTTTTTCAGTCTCTCGGTCCCAGCTTTGATGCACCTGTACTGACCTCGCCTTTTGGATGACAGCGGGGTGAACAGGCAGTGGCTCGGGTGGTTGATGTCCTTGATGATCTTTATGGCCTTCCTGTAGCATCGGGTGGTGTAGGTGTCCTGGAGGGCAGGTAGTTTGCCCCCGGTGATGCGTTGTGCAGACCTCACTACCCTCTGGAGAGCCTTACGGTTGAGGGCGGTGCAGTTGCCATACCAGGCGGTGATACAGCCCGCCAGGATGCTCTCGATTGTGCATCTGTAGAAGTTTGTGAGTGCTTTTGGTGACAAGCCGAATTTCTTCAGCCTCCTGAGGTTGAAGAGGCGCTGCTGCGCCTTCCTCACGATGCTGTCTGCAGTTGATGCAGTTTGTCTGTGATGTGTATGCCGAGAGAACTTAAAACTGGCTACCCTCTCCACTACTGTTCCATCGATGTGGATGGGGGGTGTTCCCTCTGCTGTTTCCTGAAGTCCACAATCATCTCCTTAGTTTTGTTGACGTTGAGTGTGAGGTTATTTTCCTGACACCACACTCCGAGGGCCCTCACCTCCTCCCTGTAGGCCGTCTCGTCGTTGTTGGTAATCAAGCCTACCACTGTTGTGTCGTCCGCAAACTTGATGATTGAGTTGGAGGCGTGCGTGGCCACGCAGTCGTGGGTGAACAGGGAGTACAGGAGAGGGCTCAGAACGCACCCTTGTGGGGCCCCAGTGTTGAGGATCAGCGGGGAGGAGATGTTGTTGCCTACCCTCACCACCTGGGGGCGGCCCGTCAGGAAGTCCAGAACCCAGTTGCACAGGGCGGGGTCGAGACCCAGGGTCTCGAGCTTGATGACGAGCTTGGAGGGTACTATGGTGTTGAATGCCGAGCTGTAGTCGATGAACAGCAAATCTTGTAATAAATCATGTGGAAATTGAGATGACTGAACTGCTTGGAGTAACACTAGATTGTAAACTGTTATGGTCGAAACATATTGATGCAGTAGTAGCTAAAATGGGGAGAAGTCTGTCTATAGTGAAGTGATGCTCTGCCTTACCACTATCAGTCGTGTGGTCAGGTGCCACAAAAAAAGGACTTAGGAAAATTGCAATTGGCTCAGAACAGGGCAGCACGGCTGGCCCCTGGATGTACACAGAAAGCTAATATTAATAATATGTATGTCAATCTCTCATGGCTCAAAGTGGAGGATAGATTGACTTCATCACTACTTTTATTTATGAGAGGTATTGACAAGTTGAATGCACCGAGCTGTCTGTCTAAACTACTGGCACACGGCTCGGACACCCATGCATATCCCACAAGACATGCCACAAGAGGTCTTTTCACAGTCCCCAAGTCCAGAACAGACTATGGGAGGCACACAGTACTACATAGAGCCATGACTACATGGAACTCTATTCCACATCATGTAACTGACACAAGCAATAAAATTAGATTTAAAAAAACACCTTATGGACACATGCGTGCATACACACACACACACACACAAAATAACATACCCACTATACATACACATGGATTTAGTGCTGGAGTAGGGGCCTGAGGGGCACACGGTGTGTTGTGAATGTATTGTAATGTTTTTAAAATTAAACTGCCTTCATTTTGCTGGACCCCAAGGAAGAGTAGCTTCATGCCGTGGCAGCAGCTAATGGGGATCCATAATAAATACAAATTGATAATGTAATTTCAGATATGTGAGGGTATACTCATGACATCTCTCCACCATTAGCTGGATATTTGAGTGATAGAACATTTTAAAAAGAACTGTACTTGACAAGTTATTTTTTTTTTTTCACCTTTATTTAACCAGGCAGGCTAGTTGAGAACAAGTTCTCATTTGCAACTGCGACCTGGCCAAGATAAAGCATAGCAGTGTGAACAGACAACACAGAGTTACACATGGAGTAAACAATTGTCAATAACACAAGTCAATAACACAGTAGAAAAAAAAGAAAAAAAGAGTCAATATACATTGTGTGCAAAAGGCATGAGGAGGTAGGCGAATAATTACAATTTTGCAGATTAACACGAGTGATAAATGATCAGATGGTCATGTACAGGTAGAGATATAAACAGTATGGGGAAATGGTAGGTACAATTGGGTGGGCTATTTACCGATAGACTATGTACAGCTGCAGCGATCGGTTAGCTGCTCAAATAGCAGATGTATGAAGTTGGTGAGGGAGATAAGTCTCCAACTTCAGCTATTTTTGCAATTCGTTCCAGTCACAGGCAGCAGAGAACTGGAACGAAAGGTGGCCAAATGAGGTGTTTGCTTTAGGGATGATCAGTGAGATACACCTGCTGGAGCGCGTGCTACGGGTGGGTGTTGCCATCGTGACCATTGAACTGAGATGAGGCGGAGCTTTACCTAGCATGGACTTGTAGATGACCTGGAGCCAGTGGGTCTGGCGACGAATATGTAGCGAGGGCCAGTCGACTAGAGCATACAGGTCGCAGTAGTGGGTGGTAAAGGTGCTTTAGTAACAAAACGGATGGCACTGTGATAAACTGGATCCAGTTTGCTGAGTAGAGTATTGGAAGCCATTTTGTAGATGACATCGCCGAAGTCGAGGATCGGTAGGATAGTCAGTTTTACTAGGGTAAGTTTGGCGGCGTGAGTGAAGGAGGCTTTGTTGCGGAATAGAAAGCCGACTCTAGATTTGATTTTAGATTGGAGATGTTTGATATGAGTCTGGAAGGAGAGTTTGCAGTCTAGCCAGACACCTAGGTACTTATAGATGTCCACATATTCAAGGTCGGAACCATCCAGGGTGGTGATGCTAGTCGGGCGTGCGGGTGCAGGCAGCGAACGGTTGAAAAGCATGCATTTGGTTTTACTAGCGTTTAAGAGCAGTTGGAGGCCACGGAAGGAGTGTTGTATGGCATTGAAGCTCGTTTGGAGGTTAGATGGCACAGTGTCCAAGGAAGGGCCAGAAGTATACAGAATGGTGTCGTCTGCGTAGAGGTGGATCAGGGAATCGCCCGCAGCAAGAGCAACATCATTGATATATACAGAGAAAAGAGTCGGCCCGAGAATTGAACCCTGTGGCACCCCCATAGAGACTACCAGAGGACCGGACAGCATGCCCTCCGATTTGACACACTGAACATAGTCTGCAAAGTAGTTGGTGAACCAGGCAAGGCAGTCATCAGAAAAACCGAGGCTACTGAGTCTGCCGATAAGAATATGGTGATTGACAGTCAAGCCTTGGCAAGGTCGATGAAGACGGCTGCACAGTACTGTCTTTTATTGATGGCGGTTATGATATCGTTTAGTACCTTGAGCGTGGCTGAGGTGCACCCGTGACCGGCTCGGAAACCAGATTGCACAGCGGAGAAGGTACGGTGGGATTCGAGATGGTCAGTGGCCTGTTTGTTGACTTTGCTTTCGAAGACCTTAGAAAGGCAGGGCAGGATGATTATAGGTCTGTAACAGTTTGGGTCCAGGGTGTCTCCCCCTTTGAAGAGGGGGATGACTGCGGCAGCTTTCCAATCCTTGGGGATCTCAGACGATATGAAAGAGAGGTTGAACAGGCTGGTAATAGGGGTTGCGACAATGGCGGCGGATAGTTTCAGAAATAGAGGGTCCAGATTGTCAAGACCCGCTGATTTGTACGGGTCCAGGTTTTGCAGCTCTTTCAGAACATCTGCTATCTGGATTTGGGTAAAGGAGAACCTGGAGAGGCTTGGGCGAGTAGCTGCAGGGGGGGGGCGGAGCTGTTGGCCGAGGTTGGAGTAGCCAGGAGGAAGGCATGGTCAGCCGTTGAGAAATGCTTGTTGAATTTTTCGATAATCATGGATTTATCGGTGGTGACCGTGTTACCGAGCCTCAGTGCAGTGGGCAGCTGGGAGGAGGTGCTCTTGTTCTCCATGGACTTCAGTGTCCCAGAACTTTTTGGAGTTAGAGCTACAGGATGCAAATTTCTGCCTGAAGAAGCTGGCCTTTGCTTTCCTGACTGACTGCGTGTATTGGTTCCTGACTTCCCTGAACAGTTGCATATCGCAGGGACTATTCGATGCTATTGCAGTCCGCCACAGGATGTTTTTGTGCTGGTCGAGGGCAGTCAGGTCTGGAGTGAACCAAGGGCTATATCTGTTCTTAGTTCTGCATTTTTTTGAACGGAGCATGCTTATCTAAAATTGTGAGGAAGTTACTTTTAAAGAATGACCAGGCATCCTCAACTGACGGGATGAGGTCAATGTCCTTCCAGGATACCCGGGCCAGGTCGATTAGAAAGGCCTGCTCACAGAAGTGTTTTAGGGAGCATTTGACAGTGATGAGGGGTGGTCGTTTGACTGCGGATCCGTAGCGGATGCAGGCAATGAGGCAGTGATCGCTGAGATCCTGGTTGAAGACAGTGGAGGTGTATTTGGAGGGCCAGTTGGTCAGGATGACGTCTATGAGGGTGCCCTTGTTTATAGATTTAGGGTTGTACCTGGTGGGTTTCTTGATGATTTGTGTGAGATCGAGGGCATCTAGCTTAGATTGTAGGACTGCCGGGGTGTTAAGCATATCCCAGTTTAGGTCACCTAACAGAACAAACTCTGAAGCTAGATGGGGGGCAATCAATTCACAAATGGTGTCCAGGGCACAGCTGGGAGCTGAGGGGGGTCGGTAGCAGGCGGCAACAGTGAGAGACTTATTTCTGGAGAGAGTAATGTTTAAAATTAGTAGTTCGAACTGTTTGGGTATGGACCTGGAAAGTATGACATTACTTTGCAGGCTATCTCTGCAGTAGACTGCATCTCCTCCCCCTTTGGCAGTTCTATCTTGACGGAAAATGTTATAGTTGGGTATGGAAATCTCAGAATTTTTGGTGGCCTTCCTGAGCCAGGATTCAGACACGGCAAGGACATCAGGGTTAGCAGAGTGTGCTAAAGCAGTGAGTAAAACAAATTTAGGGAGGAGGCTTCTGATGTTGACATGCATGAAACCAAGGCTTTTTCGATCACAGAAGTCAACAAATGCAGGGCCTGGGTTTACCTCCACATCACCCGCGGAGCAGAGGAGGAGTAGTATGAGTGTGCGGCTAAAGGCTAACAAAACTGGTCGCCTAGAGCGTTGGGGACAAAGAATAAAAGGAGCAGATTTCTGGGCGTGGTAGAATATATTCAGGGCATAATGCGCACACTGGGGTATGGTGGGGTGCGGGTACAGCGGAGGTAAGCCCAGGCACTGGGTGATAAGAGAGGTTGTATCCATGGACATGCTGGTTGTAATGGGTGAGGTCACCGCATGTGTGGGAGGTGGGACAAAGGAGGTATCAGGGGAATGAAGAGTGGAACTAGGGGCTCCATTGTAAACTAAAACAATGATAACTAACCTGAACAACAGTATACAAGGCATATTGACATTTGAGAGAGACCTACAGCGAGGCATACAGTAATCACAGGTGTTGATTGGGAGAGCTAGCTAAACCAGTAGGTGAGACAACAACAGCTAATCAGCTAGCACAACAACAGCAGTTAAAATGGCGTTGACTAGGCAGAGAGAGTCGGATTAACTACACACAGAGCCTGAGTGCGGCTGGGGCCGACAGATAAAACATAAACAAACAGAATGGAGTACCGTGATTGATGGACAGTCCAGCAGGCATCAGCTATGTAGCCAAGTGATCACAGTGTCCAGGGGGCAGCGGTGGATGGGAGGTAAAAGCCGCTAACA
Organism: Oncorhynchus tshawytscha; assembly: GCF_018296145.1. NCBI lineage: Eukaryota > Metazoa > Chordata > Actinopteri > Salmoniformes > Salmonidae > Oncorhynchus > Oncorhynchus tshawytscha. Next base: position 3,913,044 of record NC_056458.1, on the reverse strand, counting down.
ATGACTAAATAGCTTGTAGCTAGTTAGCTGGTTAGCTTCTGGAGGTTCTTGAATGTGTTCTAAAAATTAAAAATAATAGCGATTCCGTATCACATTGGGTGTGGCAGGTATGAGTGTGAGTGGTGTCGGTTAATTTCCAATCCTTTGTGGGCTCTGCCTGTCAAGCAGCAAAAGGGAGCATTTGCCGATGTACTGTTATCTGATAATGTGTACTTTGCCAGTTACCGGTAGAAACTTTGTACCGTTGGCTAAACATAGTGGTAAGTAGACCTGATGTACTTTTTTTTTCCTCCAACTTAACATAGGCCTAGCGAAGTTTGCTAACATTATCCCCTTTTCAACATTGTTTTTAATGTTGTTTAATCAAGAGTTCTGCTGACAGACCATGGACCACATCAATATGGCTAGTTAACAAGTTACCTTTCAGGGGATTAACTAGATGGCTATATCCAAATATTGCGTGATTTGCTTGCCATATATAGTGGTGAGGACAGTAGTCCGACTGCCAACTTTACCAGGACAATGACTTGCCGAAGTGAAGCTCTTTTCAAAGTCCTAACCTCTGGTGAAGCAAGCTGACGCATGTTGTGTGCTTAGCTAGCTAGCTAACTACATGCCAAATGGATAGGCTACCCTCGTGTATCATGAAAATACATGATCAATTGATGTTTACTGATCATGAAAATCATGCAGTTATTGCTGAATAAAACTCTGATAGTTAAATGTGTAGTTCTGACTATGCTCTTCAAGAGGTTATGTTAACCAAATAGTTATGACATTTTATTTCACAATCTTGTGAAAACGGCACTTAGTTGTCAATGGGTTTAGCGGAGCTGGGGGTCTGCACCGTATTGTGACGGTTTATTGATAAAGGCCTCTTGTGTTCAAAACATTCTAAATCTTATGTTCTAGGCATTGTCAGCATTCTATTTTTAAATTGGAACTGACAGCATTTTAACTACTTTGCAGATATGAAACAAACCATTTGAGTCAAAAATATGAAATTCCAAGTTTATGCTTCAAAACCAACTTTATAAGAAGTTAAAAAAATAAAAATAAAAAAAAAAGGTTCTATTTGACTCAAATCCATGATGTACAGAAAGGCATTACTGGCAGAATAGATGGATACAGTTTAATGCATAATTAATATAATTAATCAATACATTTCGTGGTAGTCCAAAAAATACTGCTGTCAGGTTGTAAATCACAGCTGGCCTGGTAAATTGTTTGCTGCTGCCACCCATTCGGGATGCACTGTTTCAGTTTCAATGACTCACTATTTTGAACAAAGACGTACAACTGTAACTAAGTATGGGCATGTCAATACAATCAAACTAGCAAGGGCAATGATCACAAGTCAATCATAATGTGGCTAATAGGCTAGCGCACGTGTCAAACTCAAGGACTGCTGGCCAAATGGGACGCACAAATAAGTATTAATCAGTCAACAGTTGAGTTTGAATGTGAATTCAGCTTCACTTGTGCTGCTTTCCTGTGTTCCGTTTACAGCCCCCCCGAGGGAAAGTGTACAGACACATGCCACTGTCCTAGCTAGGCTACTAAAATGTTGCAGTCTGGCTACATTTTGAGTGCACCGTACAGCAATGCTTCATTCAGCTGCACTGGTGATCCATGCAGTGCAAAAAAGGAAAAACATGTTTTAAGTTTAAATTAGAGGTTGGCCGATTTTAAGATTTTAACGCCGATACCGATTATTGGAGGGCCCCCCAAAAAAAAACGATACCGATTAATCGGGCGATTTTTAAAAAGAAATATTATTTGTAATAATGACAATTACAACAATACTGAATGAACACTTTTATTTTAACTTATAATACATCAATGAAATCAATTTAGCCTAAAATAAATAATGAAGCATGTTCAATTTGGTTTAAATAATGCAAAAACAAAGTGTTGGAGAAGAAAGTAAAAGTGCAATATGTGCCATGTAAAAAAAGCTACGTTTAAGTTCCTTGCTCAGAACATGAGAACATATGAAAGCTGGTGGTTCCTTTTTAACATGAGTCTTCAATATTTCATGGTAAGACGTTTTAGGTTATAGGAATTACAGGACTATTTCTCTCTATCATTTGTATTTCATATACCTTTGACTATTGGATATTCTTATAGGCACTTTAGTATTGCCAGTGTAACAGTATAGCTTCCGTCCCTCTCCTCGCCCCTACCTGGGCTCGAACCAGGAACACATCGACAACAGCCACCCTCGAAGCATCGTTACCCATCGCTCCACAAAGGCCGAACAACTACTTCACGTCCTCAGAGCGAGTGACGTCACCGATTGAAACGCTATTAGTGCGCACCCCGCTAACTAGCTACGGTTACACCAGCCTAATCTCAGGAGTTGATAGGCTTGAAGTCATAAACAGCTCAATGCTTGAATAACAGCGAAGAGCTGCTGGCAAATGCACGTAAGTGCTGTTTGAATGAATGCTTACGAGCCTGCTACTGCCTTCCACTGCTCTATCAAATCATAGACTTAATTATAACATAACACACAGAAATACGAGCCTTAGGTCATTAATATGGTCAAATCTGGAAACTATCATTTCGAAAACAAAATGTTTATTCTTTCAGTGAAATACGGAACCGTTCCCTATTTTATCTAAAGGGTGGCATCCATAAGTCTAAATATTCCTGTTACATTGTACAACCTTCAATGTTATGTCATAATTACGTAAAATTCTGGCAAATTAGTTCGCAACGAGCCAGGCGGCCCAAACTGCTGCATATACCCTGACTCTGCGTGCAATGAACGCAAGAGAAGTGACATAATTTCCCCTAGTTTAATATTGCCTGCTAACCTGGATTTCTTTTAACTAAACATGCAGGCTTAAAAAAAATATACTTCAATGCCTTTCTTAAAATCAATACACAGATGTTTATGGTTAGGTACATTCGTGCAACGATTGTGCTTTTGTTGAATCATCCCCAGTTTGGCGAAGTTGGCTGTCTTTGTTAGGAAGGAATAGTCTTCACACAGTTCGCAACGAGCCAGGCAGCCCAAACTGCTGCATATACCCTGACTCTGTTGCACAGAACGCAAGAGAAGTGACACAATTTCCCTAGTTAAAAGAAATTCATGTTAGCAGGCAATATGAACTAAATATGCAGGTTTAAAAATATATACTTCTCTCTTGATTTTAAGAAAGGTGTTGATGTTTAGGTACACATTGGTGCAACGACAGTGCTTTTTTCGCGAATGCGCTTGTTAAATCACCCGTTTGGCGAAGTAGGCTATGACTCTGATAAATTAACAGGCACCGCATCGATTATATGCAACGCAGGACAAGCTAGATAAACTAGTAATATCATCACCCATGTGTAGTTAACTAGTGATTATGTTAAGATTGTTTTTTTATAAGATACGTTTAATGCTAGCTAGCACCTTACCTTGGCTCCTTGCTGCACTCGCATAACAGCCTGCCACGCAGTCACCTCGTGGAGTGCAATGTAATCGGCCATGATAGGTGTCCAAAAATGCAGATGACCAATTTTTATGAAAACTTGAAATCGGTTGACCTCTAGTTTAAATGTAACAACAACCTACAGCTATGTTTTTGTTATCTGGAGTTAACTACTTTTTGATTAGGATCACAGCATATAATGCACATCTGCAAGCATAGCAGCAAAGGCTGGACAAATATTATTTATCTTTTGTTTGAATGTTAAAATGCTACATACGGCATCCTATGTACATAAGTGGACATTATAAAAGGCCATATTTTATCTAATAAAACAACGGCCAGTTTGGGTCGCAGTTGCATGTTTTCTTTTTTTTTTTAAATCAAATCGGCTATGTCTGGTTTGTGAAGTCAGAAGTTTACATACACCTTAGCCAAATACATTTAAACTGAGTTTTTCACTATTCCTGACACTTAATCCTGGAAAAAAATTCCCTGTCTTAGATCAGTTAGGATCACCACTTTATTTTAAGAATGTGAAATGTCAGAATAATAGTATAGAGTGATTTATTTCAGCTTTTATTTCTTTCATCACATTCCCAGTGGGTCAGAAGTTTACATACACTCAATTAGTATTTGGTAGCATTGTCTTTGTTTAACTTTGGTCAAATGTTTCGGGTAGCCTTCCACAAGCTTCCCACAATAAGTTGGGTAAATTTTGGCCCATTCCTCCTGACAGAGCTGGTGTAACTGAGTCAGGTTTGTAGGCCTCCTTGCTTGCACACACTTTCAGTTCTGCCCTCAAATGTTCTATAGGTTTGAGGTCGGGGCTTTGTGATGGCCTCTCCAATACCTTGACTTTGTTGTCCTTAAGCCATTTTGCGACAACTTTGGAAGTATGCTTGGGGTCATTGTCCACTTGGAAGACCCATTTGCGACCAAGCTTTAACTTCCTGACTGATGTCTTTTCCAAAATGCCTTACTATATGTCATTCCCAAACATTCTATGATTTTGTGAAAATGACCATTTCTAAGTGCTCACTTGTCAGAAAATGTAAAAAAATATATATCTTCCTAGGGGTGTATATGAATAGATTTTAATAAGATTGAATGTAGCTAAAATGCTGTCAGTTCCGCTTTAAGTATTCTATCTGTTGTGTTCTTCTACTTCTCCCCAGTAAACTGCTGGCCCTCTGAGAGTGCCACTGGCTGTGATGTCAACATAGAGTACGAGCTTCAGGAAGAAGCACTTGAACTGAATGATGTAGTGATCTCTATTCCCATCCCGTAAGTAAATCGCTCTTAAGCACCTCTGAGATCCCATTTCTCCTTTTATCTTTTCTATTCTATACAATGGATTCCGTATTAATTTCCAGTACTAGGGTCTTAGACACTGTTGCAGTCTGTCATCGGAGTTTAATTTCATATGTTTATCTGTCCCTGCAGGTCAGGTGTGGGTGCACCTGTGATTGGTGACCTGGACGGAGAGTATCGCCATGACAGCCGGCGGAACATTCTAGAGTGGTGTTTACCTGTGGTTGATGTCAACAACAAGACAGGAAGTCTGGAGTTCAGCGTGGCAGGCCAGCCCAATGATTTCTTCCCTGTCAACGTCTCCTTCGTCTCCAAAGGAAACTACTGTGACATAACGGTCAGTGTTTTTTAATTTTTTTTATTTGTATTATATTTCACTTTTATTTCACAAGGTGAGTCAGTTAAAAACAAATTCTTATTTACAATGACAGCCTGTAAGTCTGTTTAGCAGTTTGTGAGACCATGTAGATCTCCATCTATTGTGTTAACCTAATGGTGTTTGCATTTTATTTCCATTGTGACGATGTGTAATGACTCCTGTTCCCTCTCCAGGTGGCCAAAGTGTCCCAGGTAGATGGAGAGGTTCCTGTGAGGTTCTCCTCAGAGACATCGTTCCTGGTCGACAAGTATGAAATACTGTAATATATTCACATACAGTATTACCAACAAACATCAAGATCAGTGGATTGACATATGAAAAAATGAAACAAAATGAAAGTGAGAAGTGGACTTGAAACCCTTTTCAAAAAGAAAAACCCTTCCCACCATGGCTTGGCTTGCCAGCATTTAGTGTCTTTGTACATTTTTACCAGAAATCTATCAACTGATCGGCCTATAGCTGTATGTATAAAGAACCGCTCGACGCACCTGCAAGAAGGAATGGTAAAGTCAAACAGGACAACGTTAGATAACTGTATCCGGGTTAGGTTGGGTGGACCTGGGGGGTGATGACATCTGGGGTGGGCTTTGTGAATGACCCTCTCATTGGCCCAGTTTGTATCAAATCTATTGACAGACAGATTCTGTGAACTATTGGCTAATAGTTTTACAGATATGTCGTAATCATGTAGGGAAATACTCTTTGATTACACATACTCCAATACAAACAGGCTTGCGGTCCATGGTATAACACTACAACCACTCTTTGCTTTGGCAAGAAGTACCACATTTTGTGATTGGTACTGAACTGATCTGAACGGCCTGTCTCCCGCAAGGCTAAATCTTAGCTAAAATTATTAAGATTGCATGTTTTATAGTTTAGCTTCGCTCGAGTTTGAAAGACCTCATTATTAAATAATTTATTTTTCATTACACTGATCTGTCTACAGGCTAGTTAATGTATAATGGCATATTTTGTTTGTGATATGCTATCAAGTCAAATGCATGGAGTAATTCAATGCTGAAATAAGTTTTTGTACCAGACCAGTACAACTCAATCACAGTAGTTGTATGCACTTTTTGCAATGGCGGGAGGTCATTCAAAGAAAAAGTCCTGTCTGAGATTTCAACTGTTTTGAGTCTACTTATCAAATGGAAATGATCTATCCAAGAACCATGACCTTCTAACACTCCAAACATCAAACCTTTTTATATGTCAATTATCAGATGCTTTTATCCTAAGCGTCTTGGAGTACAGTGAGTGCTTACATATTATAACATACATAACCACAATGGGAATCGAACCCACAACCCATGCTCTTATCAACTGTGCCACAGGAGAACCCTGTCCATCAACACCACCCACGGTCCAACCTCAAACCAGCCCCGTTACAATAAGTCCCCATGGTTATTATGTATGTATGAATGAATGTCAGGGCTCTTCTTGTTTCAGAGTGTATCTATATAGATGGCCATATTCACCTTGACTTTGCTTATGAAATACAATTGAGAGAGGGAGAAGTGAAATAATATTTGTCTTTGTTGGATTTTTTTTCTTTTGAAATTCTGAATTGTATGGGATTCAGATTGGCGGTAAATAAGTGAATCAGACTTTTGTAACCCTATAGAATAATGATCATGGGTAATTAACATTCCAATGTAATGAAAAAGATTAAAGTGTATTATAAACTCTGAAGAGGGTCTTTTTATAATGAAGTATTTTCAGAATCATGCGCTTTACCAAGGTTACTTGTCGTCATTTCAATAATCCGTTATCTAGTGACTGCATATAAAAAATGGTTTCCACAATCAAAGTGTGTTTGAGTAGTGATAGATGTGGTACTATGTTCTGTGATTACTAGAGTAGTGACAGCATGCGGGGGGGGTTTACATGATTTGATATGGAATGGATGTGCAAGTGAACTTCAAGACCAGAGTTTAAATGTTTCTTTGTCACGTGCGCCGAATACAACAGGTGTAGACCTTACAGTGAAATGTTTACTTACAGGCTCTAACCAACAGTGCAAAAAATGTATTAGGTGAACAATGGGTAAGTAAAGAAATAAAAAGACAGTGGAAAAATAACAGTAGCGAGGCTACGTACAAGCACCGGTTAGTCAATTGAGTTAGTACACACAATGATTAAAATAATCCCAGTCATGGTGTATGTGTTGAACCTTTTTGAGGTGAAGCTTTGAGGGAGCTGTCCTGTCCCTGTCTACTGTTCACTAGGGCAACACCGTAGCAGAACGCTTTGCAAAAAGAAAAACAAAGTGATTCTATTGGGCAAGTTCAGGTAGTACCTCCCGGTTTCACTCAATTTCTAAACATTTTCTCCCTACTGAACAGGCGGTCCCATGAGCTCAACCCGCCTCCACAGAGGATATTCGGGTCACTAGAGCAACAGGTTGATCCCTCCACAGGGACAGGGCAAGTTCTGATTGAATCTGGGGGGGGAAATACATTATTTTGCTTTTATTCCATCTCTTTTCTGTTGTAAGTGCATTTTTATAAAGGGATTTCAGTGGCAGAGAATGCATGTCGAAATGATCTGTTTACTGCTCTGTACTTGAGAGAGAGAGAGAGAGAGTGTGTGTGAGAGAGAAAGTAAGGGATTAATGATTTGGCTTCCCTGACCAGCTTTCGTAGCGTGTGTGATGGAGACACACGATCAGGAATACGTAAAGAGTTGAAAACAGTCAGGAGGATTGGAGGGTGAGTTGAGTTGAATGCATATAGCTAAATCAAAGCAGGATATTACAACTCTAATGAGAGAGAGGCAGACTTATTATAGCTAGGGAGTGTTTTCCATGCGCCTCACACACACTCATGCATGGAATTAGTATCTGGAGAAGGTTAGAGAGGCAGCAACTTCCTCCTTTGAGTGCGTGGGACGAGAGAGCAGGTGTGTCGCCTTTTGGAAATTAATGGACGTACAGTTCAGTGTTTGGTGTGTGACGGACAGTGTCTCAGAGAGAGTTATGTCGGATGGTAGCCACAACCTGAGGGCTCTCTTGGAATAAAGTGTTCTCTGTTATTAGTTCTGAGGAAGAAGCTCTTTCTTTTGGACTATTGGCTTTCTTCCTCTGTATTTCTTATTGTGGCTGGGGTGTGAGTCGTGGAGTGAACCTGTAAGGAAAACTAAAGGGGAAACACCTTTGGATGTATTGTGATTCTCAGTTGGATGATGGCACAAAGACGGGGATGATGATTATCCCAGGATACTGCAGTGACAGAGGAGAGGCTTTCTCCTCACACCCAGCACCCAGACTAAAGCTCAAGAGGGTCAGATTCAAGGTAAGTTATTTGTTTTTTTATTTGGCATCATATTACGCAATGCAAGTTTATTTTGTTACTGATCACACAAATATTGTTTTATTGAGTATATACAGTAAAATGTTTAATTTAGATCATCTGTATGCTAGATACACTGATGTGCAGATGCAGCTGTACTAGAGGCATACTTTAAAATTAACACATTGATAATTTCTCCCTGATTTTTATTTTTTATTCATTTAGCTTAGGTTTATTTCAACATCTTGGTACATATGCAGAAACACAGTGCCATTAACAGTATTCCCACCCGTTTACTTTTTTCACATTTTTCTCGTACAGACTGAATTTAAAACGTATGGATTATATTGGATAATTTGATGGTCATTGGCCTACACATAATACCAAATCAAATCACATTTTATTTGTCACATACACATGGTTAGCAGATGTTAATGCGAGTGTAGTGATGCTTGTGCTTCTAGTTCCGACAATGCAGTAATAACCAACAAGTAATCTAACTAACAATTCCAAAACTACTGTCTTATACACAGTGTAAGGGGATAAAGAATATGTACATAAGGATATATGAATGAGTGATGGTACAGAGGAGCATAGGCAAGATACAGTAGATGGTATCGAGTACAGTATATACATATGAGATGAGTATGTAAACAAAGTGGCATAGTTAAAGTGGCTAGTGATACATGTATTACATAAGGATGCAGTCGATGATATAGAGTACAGTATATACGTATGCATATGAGATGAATAATGTAGGGTAAGTAACATTATATAAGGTAGCATTGTTTAAAGTGGGTAGTGATATATTTACATTTCCCATCAATTCACATTATTAAAGTGGCTGGTGTCAGTGTCAGTGTGTTGGCAGCAGCCACTCAATGTTAGTGGTGGCTGTTTAACAGTCCAATTCAGTTTGTCTGTGATGTGTATGCCGTACCAGGAACTTAACTTGCTACCCTCTCCACTACTGTTCCATCGATGTGGATAGGGGGTGTTCCCTTTGCTGTTTCCTGAAGTCCACAATCATCTCCTTAGTTTTGTTGATGTTGAGTGTGAGGTTATTTTCCTGACACCACACTCCGAGGGCCCTCACCTCCTCCCTGTAGGCCGTCTCGTCGTTGTTGGTAATCAAGCCTACCACTGTTGTGTCGTCCGCAAACTTGATGATTGAGTTGGAGGCGTGCGTGGCCACGCAGTCGTGGGTGAACAGGGAGTACAGGAGAGGGCTCAGAACGCACCCTTGTGGGGCCCCAGTGTTGAGGATCAGCGGGGTGGAGATGTTGTTGCCTACCCTCACCACCTGGGGGCGGCCCGTCAGGAAGTCCAGTACCCAGTTGCACAGGGCGGGGTCGAGACCCAGGGTCTCGAGCTTGATGACGAGCTTGGAGGGTACTATGGTGTTGAATGCCGAGCTGTAGTTGATGAACAGCATTCTCACATAGGTATTCCTCTTGTCCAGATGAGTTAGGGCAGTGTGGTTGAGATTGCATCGTCTGTGGACCTATTTGGGCGGTAAGCAAATTGGAGTGGGTCTAGGGTGTCAGGTAGGGTGGAGGTGATATGGTCCTTGACTAGTCTCTCAAAGCACTTCATGATGACGGAAGTGAATGCTACGGGGCGGTAGTCGTTTAGCTCAGTTACCTTAGCTTTCTTGGGAACAGGAACAATGGTGGCCCTCTTGAAGCATGTGGGAACAGCAGACTGGTATAGGGATTGATTGAATATGTCCGTAAACACACCGTAATACCCCATGATGTCAAAATGGAATTATGTTTTCAACATCTTTTACAAATTTAAAAATGTAAAGCTCATGTCCTGTATCAATAATTATTCAACTCCTTTGTTATGGCAAGCCTAAATAAGTTCAGTAGTAAAAATGTGCTTCACAATTCACATTAAAGTTGTATGGACTCACTCTATGTGCAATAACAGTGTTCGTGATTTTTGAATGACTACCTGATCTTTGTATCCCAAACATACAATTATCTGGAAGGTCCCTCAGTCGAACAGTGAATTTCAAACAGATTCATTCACAAAGACCAGGGAGGTTTTCCAATACCTCGCAAAGAAGGGCACCTATTGGTACAGGGGTAAAAAATAAATAAGCGGACATTGAATATCCTTTGAGCATGGTGGATGTTGTATTAATACACCCAGTCACTACAAAGATACAGGGTTTTCACCATGAGGCCAATGGTGACTTTAAAACAGTTATAGAGTTTAATGGCTGTGATAGAATGAGTTACTCCACAACACTAACCTAATTGACAGAGTGAAAAGCAGGAAGCTTGTACAGAATTAAAATATTCCAAAAGATGTATTCTGTTGGCAGCAAGGCACTAAAGTAATACTGCCCCCCAAAATGTAACTTTTTGTCCTGAATATAAAGTGTTATGTTTAGGGCAAATTCAATACAACACATTACTGAGTACCGCTCTCCATATTTTCAAGCATAGTGGTGGCTGCATCATGTTATGGGTATCTTGTAATCGTTAAGGACTGGGGAGTTTTTCAGGATAAGAAAGGAACAGAATGGAGCTAAGCACAGCCAAAATCCTATGGGAATACCTGGATCAGTCAGTCTGCTGTCCACCAGAGACTGGGAAATGAATTCACCTTTCAGCAGGACAATCACCTAAAACACAAAGCCAAATCTACTCTGGAGTTGCTTACCAAGAAGACAGTAAATGTTCCTGAGTGGAAGAGTTATAGTTTTGACTTAAATCTATTTCAAAATATATGGCAAGACCTGGAAATAGTTGTCTAGCAATGATAAACAACCAATTTGACAGAGCTTGAAGAATTTTGAAAAGAATAATGGGCAAATGTTGCACAATCCAGGTGTGTTAAGCGCTTAGACTTACCGAGAGAGACTCACAGCTGTAATTGCTGCCAAAAGTTATTCTACAAAGTATTGACTCAAGGGTGTACTTATATAAATGATATATTTCTGTATTTAATTTCCAATACATTTTCAAACATTTCTCTGAACATGTTTTCACTTATTCATTATGGGGTGTTGTGTGTCGATGGGTAAGATGTTTTTTATTTTTTGAATCAGTTTTGAATTCAAGCTGTAAAACAACATGTCGAATAAGTCAAGCGGTATGAATACATTCTGAAGGCACTGTACATAAAATGCAATGTTATGAAATATAAAACACAAGTAAAAAGATATGTTCAGCCTAACTTTAAGGGCAGTGCATCATCAGTAAGTCACAAGTCATAAACAACAAATTAGCATACCAGTAAATCAATAGGTTGAGTTAAATGCGGAAGACCCATTTCAGTTGAATACATTGTTGAACAACGGACTGTAATTTGCATAGTTTGACAGCCCTAGCCAGAAAGACCTCTGGTGTGATGTGGCTTGTTACAATAGATGATGATTGCCTTGAACTCCTCAGATCATACTGTCTCTGTGTAAGAGTTGGAAACTTGTGCATTGGACTTGTGTGGTCTGCTCTACAGAGATGGAAGTGAGTTGTAGGGAGTGCTAATGATACGGCAGAAGAACTCGAAGTTCTGCTACAAACGTCATTGCCTGAGTCTCTTGGTCTTCATCCGTAATGATGAGGAGTTGCATTATAATTATAAGTCTGTTCAGCATCAGCTGGGTCACCTCCATAACAGGTCTTTGTTGTCATTGCCTTCACTACCCTGTACGGTGTACTTTCCAGCATGTACTCAAGTCCTCTCAGCTCAGGTATGTACAATGCCTTTCTTAGAAACCTTAGCCGGCCATAAGGAATGAATGAGTTTTACAGGGGAGATATTTTTCCTGGCACGGATGTGACGTTCTTCTCTTGAGCGAGCAAAGTCCATTAAGTTCAAGAGGTCCATAAAGAGCTCATTTATAAAGTATTTGCTTCCCCTTCACTGGATCTGGGTTCATCCCTCACTCCCTCTAGTCTACATAACAGACTCTGGCAGATTGGCACAGGGATGAGAAATAAGCATACAACATATAAGGCATAGCTACACAATAGTTCAGCAAGGGGGAGAGTATATTTTGAGCAGTTTGGATATTAGGGTGTGTTTTCACAGGCAGCCCAATTCTAATCTTCTGCTACTATTTGGTATTTTGACCAATTAGATGCTGACCTGTTGCACCCTCTACAACCACTGGTGATTATTTGACCCTGCTGGTCAACTGTGAACATTTTGAACATCTTGGCCATGTTCTGTTATAATCTCCACCCGGCACAGCCAGCAGAGGACTGGCCACCCCTCAGAGCCTGGTTCCTCTCTAGGATTCTTCCTAGGTTCTGGCCTTTCTACTGAGTTTTTCCTAGGCACCGTACTTCTACATCTGCAATGCTTGCTGTTTGGGATTTTAGGCTGGGTTTCTGTACAGAACTTTGACATCAGCTGATGTTAAAAGGGCTTTATAAATACATTTGATTGATTGATAGATCATATATTTTGCCAATAATTAAACAATAGATCAGACTTGGGCTGCCTGTGTAAATGCATCCTTAGTGAACTTGAACCTGTTCTCCGTTTGAAGCAGGATTGGCAGAGGGACTGCACTTCATTGTTTTAGCCGCAAGGGGGCACTAGTATAACATTCCTCCCAGGCATACCCTCGCGCCTGTGTGTCGTTCTGAAGGCCATCAAGAAATCAGTCAGATGTCAGTCACACAAATATTGTGATGCATTGATGGTTTTTATAAGTCCTATGCTTTAAAATCGAATTAAAGAGTGTGCTCCTTCAGTCACTGAACAGTGGTGCCAAGGGTAACATCTTTGATAAATCCTTGTGTGTTGGTTCATACCGGTCATATGCTGTTGGTAAATTCCACTCCTCTGGATGGACTGGACCTCATCCCTACCCCACCCCACTCCCCCAATGTAGTGCTAATTAGCTCTCTTTGTGAATTGATAAAAAAATTCCAATCACCTTAGAACAGCTACCCCCTCCATTAGCCTGCCTACCTTTCATGTTCTTAATGAGAGCTTTCATCTAATTCTTCCCTGTGGCCGTACATTGGAAGTTAGGGAGCTTAACTTTGACTGCATGGGAAAGGAGGTAAAGGGCTTCCTGCTCTTATAATACAGTAGAACTTTATTGTCAATTTGAGACCTTCCTTCGACCTCATGGCTTGGCTTTTTCTCTGACATGCACTATCGACTGTGGGACCATATAAAGACGTGCCTTTCCAAACCATGTCCAGTCAATTGAATTTTCCACAGGTGGACTCCAAGTTGTAGAAACATCTCAAGGATGATCAATAGAAACGGGATGCACCTGAGCTCAATTTCGAGTCTCATAGCAAAAGGTCTGAATACTTATGTAAATAAGGTATTTCTGTTTTTTTTATATTTAATACATTTGCAAAAATGTTTAAACTGTTTTCACTTTGTTATTATGGGGTATTGTGTTTTGATTAATGACGGATTTTTATTTATTTAATCCATTTCAGAATAAGGCTGTAATAAAATGTGGAAAAAGGGAAGGGGTCTGAATACTTTCTGAATGCACTGTACATTTCCCTGCCACCAATAACAATAATTCTGGGTAATTAATTGCTGTCTGTGAGTGGAAGATGTTTATAAAGTTAATTTATTTACAATTCACCCCCCAGATTTAGTAATGTAGTATACTCCACGCACTTTACAGACATAGGAGGGAGAAAGGCCCATAACCCAGTAGAAGGGGTAGAGGGAATGTTTGTTTTATTTGTGGCAAAACCAGCATGACGCACCACAGAACTGAACCAAACCCAGGACAGCAGGAACCAATTACGGCGTCCTAGGCAACATGTCCAAGAGAAACAGGAGTCTACAATTTCCATCTCTGAGGGAAAAAAAATGTGAAAATCTCCACTGCTGCGTTAACTATTATTTCCGTACTGTCGTTCTCTCCAAGGCTATCTAAATTTAAGAGCACACCGTTTCTCATTCACATATGTCACAAAGTTATTTTGTTAACCATTCCAAAATTGTTTTCTTAATCTTTTGGGGTTATTCTGGTTGTGTTGTGGTCATGGTTTAGTCTCAGGAGCCGCCTGGTCTCGCGACCTTACATTAATGGTTCGCAACACGGATATCGAACCATTAATGTAAGCTCGCGGCATCAGGCAGCTCGCGAGGCTAGTTATGGTTGGTGTGTTTTGTAAATTATGTTTCCTTTCCCGATTATTACCATATACCTTCCTTCCTAAATTAGATATTACAAAGAGGGATGGAGAACTCTCCTGACAGGAGAGAGAATCTGTCAAACAGCTCAAATTAACCCAGATTATGTCAAACAAGAGGTGCACATTGCTGTATTGTTATAGTCATTAGGAGAAACCCATGACTATATGACTCTGGAACCCTGTGACGGCACAAATCAAACTGTCTTATCTGAGTGTGTCAATGTGTTGTCTCATCCTCAGTTAAATGTCTCTCTCTCACTCTCTCTGGTCCAGGGGTCCGAACAAGTGGGCTACCGCTCAGCTAGAGAATAAATAACAGCCTTGTGTTAGCTCGGAGAGGGAGAGAGAAGGGAGGTGGGAGAGAGAGAGAGCAAGAAAGGAAGTAGAAAGAAAGGGTCGGTGGATGCAAATGGTAAAAAAAAAGAAAAGAGGGATGGGGAGGGAAAGAGTGGTTGTAAGAAAAGGGAGGGATAGAGGGTGGGAGCAGGGAGGGAGAGATATGTAAAGAGGCTGGCTGTCTCTTTCCCATCCTCTGTCTGACAGTCTGTACAATGTGTTAATCTCTAACCACTTTTAGAATGTGTAAACTAAAGTGAACTCTTCACTGGAGAGACAGCATAACAAAAACAATCAGGATACGTCTTCCTAAGGATATCACCAGCTAGGACATTTCTCTTCTCTCTCTCTCTCGCAATGTTGGAATCATGCCTTGTCTCTGAAAACTATTGGATTTAACCATTTCCATGACTTAAAAACTCTTCTGAGACCAGGTAATTATATTTTCATTATATTTGCTGTGTTTGTGTAAGGAGGTATTAAATGCACACTGAATGTACAGCACATTAGGAACACCTTCCTAATATTGTATTGCACCCCCTTTTGCCCTCAGAACAGCCTCCATTCGTTAGGGCATGGACTTTTCAAGGTGTCGAAAGCATTCCTCAGGGATGCTGGCCCATGTTGACTCCAATGCTTCCCACAGTTGTGTCAAGTTGGCTGGATGTCCTTTGGGTGGTGGACCATTCTTGATAGACACGGGAAACTGTCAAGCGTGAAAAACCCATTAGCGTTACAGTTCTTGACACACTCAAACTGATGCGCATGCACCTACTACCATACCCTGTTCAAAGGCACTTGCATCCTTTGTCTTGCCCATTCACCCTCTGAATGGCACACACACATTCCATATCTCAATTGCCTCAATCCTTATTTAGCCTGTCACCTCCCCTTCATCTACACTGATTGAAGTGGATTTAACAGGTGACACTAATAAGGGATCGTCACTTTCACCTGATCAGTCTATGTAATGGAAAAAACAGCTGTCCTAATGTTTTGTACACTCAGTGTATATGTGACACACCGTGCAACCTGTCTTTCAGTGCTTGTAAGCATCAAAAGGGTATTTTCCCCCTTAGTTTGCTGTCCTACAGCAGAATGAGTTTATGAGTGAGATTGAGGAAAAATGTAAAGAGAAAGTGTCAGGGGAAATGGAAAAACTTAGGAGTGAAATGTTATATTTACTCATCACTGGATACAAGCAGTAGATCATGCATACTTTTGGTTACAGTCACACATAGAGGAAAGGGTAGAAATGGCGATACTAGACAGCACGCTATACTAATATTGCAGTGTGTAATGCAGAGGGAGCAGAGCTGGGATAGAGTAGTGGCTTTGTCTTACCTCAAGCAGAAGGATAATGGATCTATTGTACCAGTGTGTGTCAGGGGTCCTAGTCTCACATGGCCCACTTATTCCTGCACTGTGTGTGTGTGTGCTGACCATCACAGTCGGAGTAGCCCACAGAGCTCCACCAATTGAGCGCTCACATTTATAATTGTGGAAGATCAACCAGGAATGTCTGGTGGCATTGACATTTCTGAAACTCTGAATGCTCAGATCAGATGTATGGTGCGATTATAGTATGAGTGCCATGTTTGTGCTAGTCCAAGTTACACATGTGCACTATAATAGCCAAGAAACACAGCTGTTGAACTCCCATGGCCGGATATTGGTGGAGGACTAGAGAGCACAGGTGTGTGTGTGTGCGTGCCTCCGTGTATGTGTAAGTAAGCCAATGTGATTCTGGGCCAAACCCAGCAGGCTCAGTGAATGGAGGCTTTCATGTGTGGGAGATCAAGCTGCTTCATTGGCACTTCGGTAATTTGCTGCAGCTTTGCATTCTTGAATCAATTGTTTCTCAGACTGCAGTAGAAGAGTGTGAATTTGAGTGTGTAGTGAGTGTGCAATGTTATTTTAGTAAAATGCTGAAAAAGAAGAACTTGTCTTTCTGAACTGCTGTGCTCCCACCATTGGGACAGAATCACTACGTGTGGATTAGAAGCCATATGTATTGTAAAAAGTTGAAGTGTGTGTTTGTTCATTTCTTTGTGTGTTTGTTCATGAATCAGAGAGAAACAGCATAAGAGAAGGAGAGATGAGGGCTGGAGTCGCTGTTGGAAACATTACACCTACTTTACCCGGGTGAATGTGATGTGTCTTGTTTTGTGAGAGCTGTTTTGCATGCAGTAGTAGATCATTGAACTTGGGTATAAATTGGCGGAGTGTAAAGACATTCTAGCGAGTTCGTAAGATGATGTTGCCTATTCAGTGATGGTACAGTGGTTGCGATGGTGAAATGTAAAAAAAAAAAAAAAAAAAAAAAAAAAAAAAAAAATCAATTTTTTTCCACTTCTCATAAATTCTTGTTTATTCACTGAATAGAAACTTGCCTGAAGCTAATTGAATTGAAGCAGCTGGATTATGGGTTTCAGTGGCGAAGCAGGAGAACTTTAGTCATCTGAATGTGCTCCAGTTTAGGTGGAAATAACTTCTTCTCTAGGCCAAGTCTGTCTCCATTTAGTACTCACTAAGTCACTGCTCACCGCTGTCTAGAACTAAAACCAGGTGTGCAATCCTTATAGTAGCTGTGTTGGGTTGGGAATATAAAATAGACTGAGTATACAAAACATGCTCTTTCCATGACAGACTGATCAGGTGAATGATCCCATATTGATGTCACTTCTTAAATCCACTTCAAATGGTGTAGATGAAGGGGAGGAGACAAGTTAAAGAAGGATTTTAAGTCTTGAGACAATTGAGAAATGTATGTGTGTATGTGTGTCATTCAGAGGGTGAATGGGCAACTCATTATTAGGAAGGTGTTCCTAATGTTTGGTATACTCGGTGTACAGCATATTTTTTATTGATTCTAAATGGTTTTCTTTTCATTGTTTCTCAATGGCTATCTGGAGACAGCTGAGTTAATGTTCATGAATGTGTTCCCTGTTTACGCTTGATCCAACCACAACTCCCATCCCACCTGTGTTCCCCGGACCCCTACCTTCCCAGACTCAGTGAGAGTATGCATGCTTAAGTGCTTTACTGCTGACTCTATTCACAGTATGCCTCATAATCTCCAAAGTGAAAAGAGCTCTCACTGCCAAAGGAAAGTGACTGGAACATGTGGAGCCCTCTGAATCCGTGGATAGGAAAAGCGTGACAACATAATACACAACGAAACATTTGGAACCCAAAAATGTGCAACAGTAGAATAATGTGTTCCCAATGTTCTACCATCCCATTTCCCCCTGTCCAAGCCTTCCTTTGAACAAACACACATTCCATCATGCGCCATTGCCAGGGAGGCAACCCGCCTTCTCACATACTTGCACATAAACATGGACACACACACACACACACACACACACACTGGCCGAGAAGAACATGTTGTGTTGCCAGAGAAAGACTGACTCATCCCCAGTATAAGTGCAGCTTCCAGACCCGAGGCTATGAGGCTATGGTATTCAGAGACACTGGCACACCATGCAGCGGGGCAACCATACTTTTTCACGGAAGCAGACCTGGGTTCAAATTCTATTTGAAATCGTTCAAATACTTTGAGTGTTTGCTCTAGCGGGTCTGGAATGCCTGCAGATGGTCTGGGTTTACAGTTTTGGATCTCTTGTATTGGTCAACTAAGTCAGGCAAGCTCGAACAAGTGTTGGGAATTGTTTCAAATAGTGTTTGAACCCAGGTCTGAACGGAGGAGAAGTGTGGTCACGAGAGGACATGCTATCCTCTACTGATAATGTGCCCCAGACCCAGACTTTATGGTGAGTATTTGTGGTGGGAAATGCTGGAATCTCAGAGACTGATCTTATACCCAACACTTTGAATTAAGATCCAGAGGTCTCCAAGGAGTCAGTAATAATAGATTGGAATTTTTGATTGGTAACTTTGAACTATAAAATATAGGGCTGGACTACCGCATTTGGGACTCAGCTAATTTACTGCATTTCAACTACTTTTGCAACGTTGCAGAGAGGAAAAATGTGCAGTTTTATAATCCTATTTTGTTAAGAGGCTAAAAGAAGATTTTGCAGTTTAAAAGATAATGTCCTACTATTCTACACATACCATGAGGCTGAGAGAATGTGCAGTTTCAAGACTAATTTCCTGCAATTCTACACATTTTGCTATCATATGCTGTCTGGGGTAGGGCTGTGATGATTATGGAATTTTGGGTAACGATTAATTGTCATGCAAATGGCCTCGGTTATTGTCATATTTTACATTTTTGTTGAAAAACATTTTAAGATTGTAATGCATCATAATGCATCTTTTGAAAATGAGCTATGACATACCTAATGAATACAACACTGCTTCGGTGACACCCCTGTCTCCAAAACAAATGCTTTTGAACACTTGGAACTTTTGGAAATCAAACCTTTCTTCCCAACCGCGCCGTTCTGCTCTTAAAATGATTACCAATTTCCCACTTCCTGGCTATTGGATAAACTACTGTATATCTACTTGAATATAATATTGAATCCCCCCTTCTCCTAAAATGAATGTATTAAGATGATTATGTAGATTTTTGGGGGTTCACAGTTATTGTCCATAATTGCTGGTTAAATTATTTTATGATCTCCCAAGTGGCGCAGCGGTCTAAGGCACTGCATCGTAGTGCTAGAGGCGTCACTACAGATCCGGATTCGATCCCGTATCGCCGCCGGCAGCGACTGGGAGACCCATGAGGAGGCCCAGCGTCGTCCAGGTTAAGGGAGGATTTGGCAGGCTGGGATCTCCTTGTCCCTTCGCTCCCTTCGCTCTCTCCATTGTGGTGGCCGGGCCCATGTGCGCTGACTTCGGTCACCAGCTGTACGGTGTTTCCATCGACACATTGGCGCGGCTGGTTTTCGGTTTAAGCAAGCAGTGTGTCAAGAAGTGGTGTGGCTTGGCGGGGTTGTGTTCCAGAGGATGTATGGCTCCCAACCTTCACCTCTCCCGAGTCCGTACGGGAGTTGCAGCGATGGGACAAGACTGTAACTACCAATTTGGATATCATGAAATTGTGGAGAAAAAGGGTTTAAAAGTACCAAACAAATAAAATGAACTAAAAATGCATTTGTAAAGTTATTTGACAATAATTGTGCTAGCCCTAATCTGAGGGAACGGGTCACATGCCCTGCATGCCCGTTCGGTAATCTGGCCCTGATAACATGTCTTTGAATTCCTCTTTTGGCACTTTGAACCTCTTATGAAAGTTCCGTATCAAATGAACATAGTACTCCTAATACAGTACTTACAGTGGGGAGAACACGTATTTGATACACTGCCGATTTTGCAGGTTTTCCTACTTCCAAAGCATGTAGAGGTCTGTCATTTTTATCATAGGTACACTTCAACTGTGAGAGACGGAATCTAAAACAAAAATCCAGAAAATCACATTGTGTGATTTTTAAGTAATACATTTGCATTTTATTGCATGACATAAGTATTTGATCACGTACCAACCAGTAAGAATTCCAGCTCTCACAGACCTGTTAGTTTTTCTTTAAGAATCCCTCCTGTTCTCCACTCATTACCTGTATTAACTGCACCTGTTTGAACTCGTTACCTGTATAAAAGACACCTGTCCACACACTCAATCAAACACACTCCAACCTCTCCACAATGGCCAAGACCAGAGAGCTGTGGAAAGACATCAGGGCTAAAATTGTAGACCTGGACAAGGCTGAGGTTGGGCTACAGGACAATAGGCAAGCAGCTTGGTGAGAAGGCAACAACTGTTGGCGCAATTATTAGAAACTGGAAGAAGTTCAAGATGACGGTCAATCACCCTCAGTCTGGGGCTCCATGCAAGATCTCACCTCGTGGGGCATCAATGATCATGAGGAAGGTGAGGGATCAGCCCAGAACTACACGGCAGGACCTGGCCAATGACCTGAAGAGAGCCTGGACCACAGTCTCAAAACCATTAGTAACACACTACGCCGTCATGGATTAAAATCCTGCAGCGCACGCAAGGTCCCCCTGCTCATGCCAGCGCATGTCCAGGCCCGTCTGAAGTTTGCCAATGACCATGATCCAGAGGAGGAATGGGAGAAGGCCATGTGGTCTGATGAGACAAAATTAGAGCTTTTTGGTCTAAACTCCACTCACTGTGTTTGGAGGAAGAAGAAGGATGAGTACAACCCCAAGAACACCATCCCAACCGTGAAGCACGGAGGTGGAAACATCCTTCTTTGGGGATGCTTTTCTGTAAAGGGGACAGGACGACTTCATCATATTGAGGGGAGGATGGAGGGGGCCATATATCGCGAGATCTTGACCAACAACCTCCTTCCATCAGTAAGAGCATTGAAGATTGGTCGTGGCTGGGTCTTCCAGCATGACAACGACCCGAAACACACAGCCAGGGCAACTAAGGAGTTGCTCCGTAAGAAGCATCTCAAGGTCCTGGAGTGGCCTAGCCAGTCTCCAGACCTGAACCCAATGGAACATCTTTGGAGGGAGCTGAAAGCCCGTATTGCCCAGCGACAGCCCCAAAACCTGAAGGATCTGGAGAAGGTCTGTATGGAGGAGTGGGCCAAAATCCCTGCTGCAGTGTGTGCAAACCTGGTCAAGAACTACAGGAAACGTATGATCTCTGTAATTGCAAACAAAGGTTTCTGTACCAAATATTAAGTTCTGCTTTTCTGATGTATCAAATACTTATGTCATGCAATAAAATGCAAATTAATCAAATTAATACAATGTGATTTTCTGGATTTTTGTTTTAGATTCCGTCTCTCACAGTTGAAGTGTACCTATGATAAAAAATTACAGACCTCTCATGCTTTGTAAGTCGGAAAACCTGCAAAATCGGCAGTGTATCAAATACTGGTTCTCCCCACTGTATATCCGTCTCTAAGTTCCACCTCTTTACTAGCTAAGCTGAATTCTCAATATTTAACATACTAGACATATCTATTAAAATCCCCATAGATGTTCCTTGCAGACAGAAGGTGGCTGTTTAGTGAAAGGTTTCTCGAGGTCCAGCTGGAGCATCCACTTCACCATTCCCAAGAGACTTCCACGTCCCTGGGTTGGCTCACAGGAAACAGCCCTGCTCTCTAGGCCGGATCCTGGAGGAATCCATTCCATCTGGTTACTTGGTTGTCTGCCTTTATTTGTTTATGTTTTTATGATCCATCATCTGTACTCCATTTGTTACATCACTCCTTTGGGCTTGACCATGGGAAAAGACATGAGAGATAGTGGACTCTCTCTCTCTGATTGTTCCTGAGGGACATCACAACAACAGGCTCATACATTCTCTCACATCCTATGGAAAGATAGTTGTATCTCTATACGCATGTCATTATCAACGCTACAATGATCATCTATGTCATATAAAACAATTCCCAAATGGTCCTGAAAATGTGCAAATATTACCACATTTCCAGTTTGGACCCCCTCCCCCTTTGTTTTGCCAACAATACAGAGACCAACAGCAGGAAGCTGCCTGGTGGAATTCCACTTATGACTCAAGGTCTTTTCCCTCTTTTCTCTCCTCCTCTTCCTGCGCCTACGCTACAACTCCACGTATTTCCACTGTGGGTCCCCGACCTCCTGTGACTGTCAATGTCTGCTTTTATAAAAACGCTGGAAACACTGAGTGTTCAGTGTTATTAGTGGTTCGTATCCATAGCAAAGCAGAGTTGGGCTGTCCAGCTGGGCTCATCTGTCCTGCCTCAACTCTCCCCGATCAATGGTAGGACTGTCTGTGGATGAGGAACAGATTGGGTTAGGTCAAGTTCACTCTCTCTCTCTCCTTTAGACTTGACCTCATGGTTTAGACCACAGATGTTGGCGCTGAACTTTAAATTACACCCCGAGGGTTACTCAGGGTGTCTGAGTAGGAAGTTTAGGGAAGTCCTGGGAGGTACAACCTTTGACCTGACGGCATATCTACTTCTGAGGACACCTCTGATGTTGTTGCCCCCCAGTCATTAATGACAAGGGTGTAACGTTGCACCCGGGGGCCCCCTAGAGTTCAGCTTAGTGAGTGACTGAAGTGAACGAGAGGTTAGACGTAAACAACCATGTGTCCGCTTCGCTGCTGCAACTGCTCTGTGGAATATATTACAGAAATTACAAGAACTTTACTGCAACTTGTATTCCCTATGAGTGGAGATGGTGAGTGATTGTCTGCTATACCTGCTGAAGTTTTTGACATGTTAACAGTATTGACCTTTTATACATCGGGGATCATTGATATAACTCAGAAGTCAATTCATTTAAATCCTGTACATTTTCTATTACAGCACCACTCCATACATGTGCTTTTTAGATGTACAGTATCCAAGTTTTTCTCTGTTTTCCAATGTCCCCTTGTCTCTCTCTTCTTAATTTCATTTCTCTTTACTGTGAAAGGGGAGCAGGGATCAGCCCAGAGCAGATCCCAGACTGTGTGGCTGGCTAGGTCTATTTCTAGCAGCCCGTGGCATAATTGCCCCCATAATCACACGTTACAGAGGAAGGCCCAGCGTTTACAAGCATGAGACATCTCTCCCACATGGGTGTGTGCACTGTATGAGATCAGAGTGGCCTGTGCTGTGTAGGAGTGTGTGTGTGTGTTTCTGTGTCTGTGTGTATGTGTATGAGACTATGTGTGTGACACATTACACTGTCCAATGCTCCCTGTCCCTCTGTGTCTGAGTTCTTCAGTCCATTCCTCTGTGTGGATGGGTCTGTTGACTACTGTTGCTGTGTTGTGTGCTGGGTGGTAAGGCAGGGTAAGACAGGGTTAAGGAGCCAGTGGCCAGAGCCAGTGGTGAACAGGACAGGAGGATACTCTGTTCTCCATGCTATTGGCTCTCTGAGAATCCAACACTGGAGAGGATTGTCAGAGATGCCCATGTGGCACTACCCAGCTGCCTGGGCTGATATGACATCACAGAGAGACCGAGGGAGACACAGTGGGAGAAAAATGCTTTTAGCCTATTTTGCTTAATTACTCTAAAGTTCTATGGACAAGATTATAAGGGGGAAAGCAACAGGTAATACCACTGTATTACTACAGTAATATCACCGGGGCGGCAGGTAGCCTAGTGGTTAGAGCCAGTAACCGAAAGGTTGCTAGATCGAATCCCTGAGCTGCCAAGGAAAAACTGTCGTTCTGCCCCTGAACAAGGCAGTTAACCCACTCTTCCTAGGCCGTCATTGTAAATAAGAATTTGTTCTTAACTGAGTTCCCTAGTTAAATAAAGATAAAAAATAATGAAGTAAAGATAAAACAACTATTTTCATCAACTGAGCATAACCAAGGATTCTCAGTCATACTATCTCCAATAACTATCGTATTGTGAGAAATGATTCCTGAAATTCACACTAGCTCTGTCTTTTCTTGCTTGAGCGAGCAAAGCTCCAAATTCAAGCAATCTCCTTGATAAAATGCAGAACATGCATGAGAGGGAGAGAAAGAGACAGAGGCTTTAGAAAAGTTGTTGTCCTCAGATAGCATTTTTGAGGGGGAAGGAGAGAAGGCGTTTTAAGGTGTGTTCCTTATCTACTCTTTAGCCATAGAAACCATAAAACTGCCAGATAACCAGAACAAAGTAATCATCATTTATTGTTTACTTTAGGAGTTCCCCACAATATGGATCTGTCTCTGTCTGTTAGTACTTTACTGCGTTCGTAAGTTAGTCTCACGCGATATCTCAGACAGCACTGGCTCGATTTTGACTAAACTTCGGTGAATGATGCGTCTTGGATAGCGATCCGCATTTACAAAATTACACTGACTGACTGGCTAGATGGTGGCGCTATATAACATCATTGAAAATGCTAAATTTGAAAGGTCACACCCCTCACCCTATATAACCTAAAGTCATGCAATTCGTTACATAGGTCCCTCTCCTCACTCGGAACAAATTAGCCTCTTAATACAATATTTTACAGACTACAATCTAAAACAAGGCTGCTATTGACCAATAAACATTTACGTGGGCAAGGTCTGGCACACAAGTGCTTATAAATCAGCCAATGATATTGGTATTGTAACAAAATTTGGTACACATCAAACCTCCAAGACTCAATATTTTGAAGAACATTCATATTGATCACACGGTCGTGCTATAACAGGCACATGTTTATATCTCTTGATCTGTTCGATTGAGTGATGAAATTTGGCACCCATGCTCAGGGATATGAATCTAGTTAACCCAGGTGATATCTCAGACACCATTAAACCAATTCTGATGAAACATGGGTGAATGATGCATCTTGCCATGAAGATCTGTCATTTACAAAATTACACTGATTGGCCCAAGGATGCTGCATCCTTCGTGGGGGACGACATGTTTACTGTTGCCTTGTTTAACTTTACCATAGGATATGGTTTAGGTTTCTAAAACAAGATTCATCCTAGATGGATGAAGTAGGTGGTAATGGAGGGTTATGCTAAATGTTTGTGGTTGAGACAGCTCACTGGATATGTTTGTAATGGGAGACAATTACTTAAATTCAAGTGAAGAGACTAGAGTGGAGTAGAGATGAGCAGGTGGAGTCTACATAGCAGTCCACACAGTCACTACTGTGACAGAGCATTTTATGTGTATGGTAGACTGGTAGCCATAAAATGTTTAGAGTTAAAAACAGTGTGTGCAACATCAGCTATCAACTGATCATAACAACTGTCTTTCTGTAGATACAGTAGTTCCCTTTCAGTCAGTACTCTCGGTAAAACATAACTATGGGGAGTTGTACTCTCGCGACTTAGACTGAAAGTCCCGCCTTCCACAGGTGATAAGCCTGAGATTTGGATTAATTCCATCAATTCTTCCGCTCTTCATCTCGATATGAGCAGGAATGATTCACACTACTAAAAACAAACATTCTGTGAGACTATCTGACTTTGCACCAACTAAACTGTCCCTTTGTGGAAGCGCGTGCTCACCCCCTGGACATTGTGTGCTGGAGTTGGTATTTGTTCTCTTAGTTTCCTAACCACAATCCAATGTATTATTTTTTTGATCGTTCGGCCTGGCTGTAGGAATAAGTAAGATGGCTAACGCGACTGAAACGATGAAGGCTAACAAGCCTGGTTTGGGTTGGCGACCATGCCCAAATGAATAAAAAGATACTCAAGTGTGTTGTCTTGTATGTCTCGGCTCGGTGCGTGCTCTGGCTGCTCTCGCTTGAATCAGTTTGTGTGAGAGACTAGGAGATGGTGCCAGTAACAGGGGCTTGTCCGCAGCTGGCTCTGTTACCCTAGTCCACGGCTCAGGTTCTCTTGACAAGCCTGTAACATTCTAGAGAGGGCTATGCTGGTAGGTGCCCTCGCTCAACCCAGCTCCTGTGCATTCTGTCTCCGGTTGTGGGAGGCTACTCGAAGAGAGAGGGCGGCCAGGTTCAGTGGGCACACACCCGCAACCTGTGTCTGCCTTGGACAAGCACCGCTTGCCTCTCTTCCCAGACTTGTTGATGAAGGGTCCGGTCCCACATTCATGATCCAGTCCTACGTAGACTTTCGAGACCAGGTTAGCTAAGCAAGCACTGTTATGCTCTTTGAGACTGAGGTCAACAAGACTAGGTAGCCTAGCTTAGACTAAAAGTCTACTGGTTTATGTCGGCTAACATGCCTGACTTACTAACTTTCCCACGATGTTATGGGAACCCCGTTCCTATTTCCAAAACCTGGAGTTGGAGGGCGTCGAGGAAGCGGTGCTTGCGTGCACCTCAGGTGAGGAAGCAGCCACCGAGTGAACCTCCGGAGCAAGGGGCACGGGTCTGAGCGACCGGTGCGCCCCTCCACAAAAGCATTACTGTGATAACAGTGCCCCCACATTTGGTTACGGCCAAACAGGGTACTACGTCAGCCATTACTGGAGCCCTGTATGCTTGTAAGGGAGACGGCCTTTATGCAGGCTATACAGTCTCATGGAAGCACAACGTACTGTATGTTGGAAGCTTGTCCAAGTTTAATGCCCCCCATTGTTACACCGTGTTCCATGGTGTTTACAGGGTCCAAGGGGTATATCAATCTCCCCTGGGTGAGAGTAATAAGTTGGGCAAATCGTTCTCTATCCACAAGGAGGTACCCCTCCCCAATAGTTGGGTCATTACTGAGATTCATTGCTGATTCGTGCCTGTGGCTCATTAGTCCCTATGCGGTGTCTAGTGATACATGTAATGGGCTCTATAGGCAATTGGCTGTCGAGGGAACGTGCAGGTTGGACATGACCCTGCTATTATTCCACACACAGTCTCTGTAGTTCATATGAACTCTGTAATGAGTTGTCAGTCTCCAGCTCAATACTTTTAATTCCTGGGAATTAGATTCAATTACAAATATCCCCTATCTGTTACCACAGAAGCTGTCTGTCCCATTCCCAGCTAGGTTACTAGGCACTTTGTCACCAGTACCTATGACTAGCCAGTAGGGTAACCTCCATGATAATGAAATTGTATGTGTGTGTGTTCAGCACTGGGCACTGCCAATCGGGGTACATCACAGATCGTAGGAGCCCTTGTACCCAGAGTGGCCCGGGGGTTTAGGCCAACCTTGGCACATAAACAAAACATTTTCAACCCCAAGTTCCAAAGTGTTCACGGGTGTCAAAAGGGTTGTGAGTTCAATGAAAGGTGTCCCTTCTCCACATTCAGACAGACGGTTGTCAAGAGTGGTGGAAATTGAAAAAATAATCAGTCTCTCCCTGTCCACAAGATGGCATCTTGCCCCTTCAGATGGCACTTCACGTGAGGCTCACTGTATGCCACGACCAATGCACGGTGTCGCACTGGATCATGGAACAGGGACGTTGGGGTCCGGCTACAATTTGTTGTGCGTCATCACTTTGACTGTTTCCAAGTTCTCAGCGCCCGTTTTGGGGGAGGAAATATCCTCCCTTCTCCAGAAGCAGGCAATCCGAGTGGTTCCTATGTCGGAGATCCAGGACGGCTGGTATAGTCGGTGTTTTCTGGTTCTGAAAAGGGACTTTGTGTCCCATTCTAGACCTACGTGCCTTCAACAGGCACTTCAGAGTCGACAAATTCAGAATGCTCACAAGCCACCAGCTAATATAGTCGATTGCTACAGCCATGCTAATGTCCTGTATTCAGTCTCTGGGGGTGGGGGTGTATGTCAGTGTGTCAGTGGTGGTGTACATCAACCAACAGGAGGAGACTAGGTCTCTCCCCCTCCTTACCTTGTCTCGCTCCCTATTGCTGGGGAGCAGTGCACACATGCTCTCGCTTCAGGCGACGCATGTCCCCGGTTGCCTCAACTTGGTGGTGGATCTGCTAACCAACTTATAGTTGATTTACGTGGCTCCCCGTTGACCCAAGCAGCCTTGTTTCGCCTGTTGGGCTGGGTCCCGTGGCAACTCCTGTTGTGCAGGGACCTGTTGTCCCAGGAGCACGGGCAGTTTTGACATGCAAAGCCAGAGATTTGGTTCCTGTTGGTCTGGTCCCTGAGAATGCCAGTCTGATGGCTAGATGTTTATCTCTGAACATGATTGCTACTATTTAGTCAGTCTCTGGCGACTCTTAAGGTGACTTTGCTTCCGAATGCGGCCTTCCCCCCGAAAAGTCTTTGGCGTTGAGCTATTCCCTTTGAGCCTTCTCCTTTTGCTTCTGAAGAGCAACATAGGCTGCATGCCCTGTGTCCAACACGAGTTTGCATAAGTACATAGAGCAGACCCAAGATATCAGTTTATGTGACCAGCTTTTTGTCTGTTTTGCTCATCCAGCTTGCGGCAGGGCGAGCTGGATTAGTTTAGTTTTTTCTTCAGTTTTTCAGTCAAAGTGGGTGACAGTGCAACTCCCCATAGTTGTGTTGTACCTTGTTTCCCTCCTTCAGGGAACAATATTTATGACTATTTAAGTTTTGTTTGGGCTCAGATCAACTCAGAGGTATGGAATGTTGGTGAGAGTAAAAGTGAGTGAGTGAATGGTTGGAGGATTCTTGAGCTAGAGCAGACCAGACAGACATGACTCTTCAGAGTTGTCTATTGTTTGTATTTGTGTGTCTACAACGTCTATGGTTTGTGTATACTGCAGTAGACATGTCTGATCCTCAGAGGCTTTTCCTCTTCACTGAGGTGAGAACGTGTCCACAGCTGGGCCTTATCTACAGTATCTCTCTGTGTGTGTGTGTGTGTCTGTGTGTGTGTGTGTGTGTGTGTGTGTGTGTGTGTGTGTGTGTGTGTGTGTGTGTGTGTGTGTTGTGCGAGGCTGAGTCAAAGACAGTGACCCATGGTGAGGGGAAGCAGCCAGGGTAAATATATAATTTTTTACATTTACATTTTAGTCATTTAGCAGACGCTCTTATCCAGAGTGACTTAGTGCATTCATCTTAAGATAGCTAAGTTGGACAACCACATATCACAGGCATCACAAAGTAAATTTTTCCTCAAGTAGTCAGAGCTAGGAGGGGGGCGGGGGTCAAGTGCTGCATGTGCTGGGGTGCCAGGACAGAGAAGAACTTGGACTGGGCTGAGCGAGAGCTACCCTCCTGTTGGGGTGGCAGGCCAAGAGACCTAAGGTGGCAGAACAGAACGGAGTGCTCGGGTTGGGGTGTAGGGTTTGAGCATAGCCTGAAGGTAGGTAGGGGCAGTTCCTCATGCTGTTCCTTAGGTAAGCACGATGGTCTTGTAGTGGATGCGAGCTTAGACTGGAAGCCAGTAGACTCAGACATTTACGAAAGATGCATATGTGTTTAATGAGTCCGCCAGGCCAGAGGCAGTAGGTGTGACCACGTGTTCTCTTGATAAATGTGTGAATTTGAAAATGTTCCTGTCCTGCTGAAATTGCCTTTCACCATATGCCTGAGACAGTATGTGGATCCCATATTTGTATTTATTATGGATCCCCATTAGTTGCTGCCAAAGCAGCAGCTCTCTTCCTGGGGTCCAGCAAAATTAAGGCAGTTTATACAATTTTAAAACATTACAATACATTCACAGATTTCACAACACAATGTGTGTCCTCAGGCCCCTACTTCACCACTACCACATACAGTGGGGGAAAAAAGTATTTAGTCAGCCACCAATTGTGCAAGTTCTCCCTTCTTAAAAAGATGAGAGAGGCCTGTAATTTTCATCATAGGTACACTTCAACCATGACAGACAAAATGAGAAAAGAAATCCAGAAAATCACATTGTAGGATTTTTAATGAATTTACTTGCAAATTATAGTGGAAAATAAGTATTTGGTCAATAACAAAAGTTTATCTCAAAACTTTTATATACCCTTTGTTGGCAATGACAGAGGTCAAACGTTTTCTGTAAGTCTTCACAAGGTTTTCACACACTGTTGCTGGTATTTTGGCCCATTCCTCCATGCAGATCTCCTCTAGAGCAGTGATGTTTTGGGGCTGTTGCTGGGCAACACAGACTTTCAACTCCCTCCAAAGATTTTCTATGGGGTGAGATCTGGAGACTGGCTAGGCCACTCCAGGACCTTGAAATGCTTCTTACGAAGCCACTCCTTCATTGCCCGGGTGGTGTGTTTGGGATCATTGTCATGCTGAAAGACCCAGCCACGTTTCATCTTCAATGCCCTTGCTGATGGAAGGAGGTTTTCACTCAAAATCTCACGAATCATGGCCCATTCATTCTTTCCTTTACACGGATCAGTCGTCCTGGTCCCTTTGCAGAAAACAGCCCCAAAGCATGATGTTACCACCCCCATATTTCACAGTAGGTATGGTGTTCTTTGGATACAACTCAGCATTCTTTGTCCTCCAAACACGACGAGTTGAGTTTTTACCAAAAAGTTATATTTTGGTTTCATCTGACCATATGACATTCTCCCAATCTTCTTCTGGACAATCCAAATGCTCTCTAGCAAACTTCAGACGGGCCTGAAATCCAAATGCTCTCTAGCAAACTTCAGATGGGCCTGGACATGTACTGGCTTAAGCAGGGGGACACGTCTGGCACTGCAGGATTTGAGTCACTGGCTAGGCTTTGTTACTTTGGTCCCAGCTCTCTGCAGGTCATTCACTAGCTCCCCCCGTGTGGTTCTGGGATTTTTGCTCACCGTTCTTGTGATCATTTTGACCCCACAGGGTGAGATCTTGCATGGAGCCCCAGATCGAGGGAGATTATCAGTGGTCTTGTATGTCTTCCATTTCCTAATAATTGCTCCCACAGTTGATTTCTTCAAACCAAGCTGCTTACCTATTGCAGATTCAGTCTTCCCAGCCTGGTGCAGGTCTACAATTTTGTTTCTGGTGTCCTTTGACAGCTCTTTGGTCTTGCCCAGAGTGGAGTTTGGAGTGTGACTGTTTGAGGTTGTGGACAGGTGTCTTTTATACTGATAACAAGTTCAAACAGGTGCCATTAATACAGGTAACGAGTGGAGGACAGAGGAGCCTCTTAAAGAAGAAGTTACAGGTCTGTGAGAGGCAGAAATCTTGCATGTTTGTAGGTGACCAAATACTTATTTAACACCATAATTTGCAAATAAATTAATAAAAAATCCTACAATGTGATTTTCTGGATTTTTTTTCTAATTTTGTCTGTCATAGTTGAAGTGTACCTATGATATAAATTACAGACCTCTCATCTTTTTAAGTGGGAGAACTTGCACAATTGGTGGCTGACTAAATACTTTTTTGCCCCACTGTATCTACAGTACTAAATCCATGTGTATGTATAGCGCGTATGTTATCAACACCTCATTTGGCCGCCTTTCGTTCCAGTTCTCTGCTGCCTGTGACTGGAACGAATTGCAAAAATCGCTGAAGTTGGAGACTTTTATCTCCCTCACCAACTTTAAACATCTGCTATCTGAGCAGCTAACCGATCGCTGCAGCTGTACATAGTCTATCGGTAAATAGCCCACCCATTTTTACCTACCTCATCCCCATACTGTTTTTATTTAATTACTTTTCTGCTCTTTTGCACACCAATATCTCTACCTGTACATGACCATCTGATCATTTATCACTCCAGTGTTAATCTGCAAAATTGTAATTATTCGCCTACCTCCTCATGCCTTTTGCACACAATGTATATAGACTCCTCCTTTTTTTCTACTGTGTTATTGACTTGTCAATTGTTTACTCCATGTGTAACTCTGTGTTGTCTGTTCACACTGCTATGCTTTATCTTGGCCAGGTCGCAGTTGCAAATGAGAACTTGTTCTCAACTAGCCTACCTGGTTAAATAAAGGTGAAATAAAAAGAAAATAAATAAAATGTGTGTGCCATATGGCACCCTGTTCCCTTTTGACCAGAGCACTATAAAGGGAATAGGGTGACATTTTGGATGGCGCTAGCGTAATCTTCTACTGTTGTCCATGTAGGCAACGTTCATTAATATTAAACATCAAAAAAGCTGACAGCATCCTCCGTTAACAAATGATCAGCTGGACAAATATATACAGCTTCTGTTTCATGGTCAGGAGATGGCGATAGAGCCTATAGGATCCATTCATATCACTTAATAGACAGCCTACAAAGTTACAAATCAATGAGATTAATATATATTTTAGGATCTTAATTTCTCTAGTTGAACTGTTATCTGGGACAGCAGGGATCTCTAAGGAGAGCAGTGTTTCTATAATGAGTATGTCGTGTGTGTGTGTGTGTGTGTGTGTGTGTGTGTGTGTGTTACAACAGGATGTCTTCATGTGTGTCCTCTCCTCTGTGTGTGTTTCCGACAGGATCTTCATGTGCCAGTAGGTGTGATTGACAATCCAGACAACATGGACAGCCTGAAAAGGAACGTATTGGAACATAATGGACGACAGACTCACCAACACCAGGTCTTACAGGTGAGTCCTCTCTGTGTGTGTGTGTGTGTGTGTGTGTGTGTGTGTGTGTGTGTGTGTGTGCATGTGCCTTACAGGTAACTCAGGTGCCATGGGTGTGAGTCAGGTGCCATTTTTCACATGCAGAAAGCAGTGCAGATCTATTCAATTTAGCTGTCATGAGAAATCAAAAGAAAAATATTGAAGAGTGACTGACCCATAAGGAACAATGCGTAAGGCACAGTAAAGAGTAGTTCAGTGTGGTAAAGCGTAGTAAAGGTCAGCAAACAATAAAACCAGCGCTTCCAGCGAAGGTCAGGAGGTGGCCAGGGAGGAGAAATGGCTTAAATAAACTTCTGTGACATTATGAATTCTAGGAGAGAAATGTTGGTTAACTTTAGACAGACAGGAGAACCCGAAAGGTCTGGGCTCAAGAGGTGAAATCAGTGGTTACTGAATAAATCCAGGGGGAGCAAATTAAGGTATAGCAAAAGCATTTCATCATGTAAAATGTAACAAGTAAAGCTTCTAAAATTGCTTTATCGAGTACTTACAATAAAAGTAGTAGTGTCTGTGTAATTTACACACACACACACACACACACGCACAGGAAATACTTACCTAGCTTGTTAAACTGCAGGTGAAAGGCTGAAACAGTGCCTTCTGGCATATTGGCTGCTTGATCTGGGCAACACTAGTTTTATCTTCATACCTTCTTCAAAGAGCAGGGCAAATTGTAACTATTTAAAGACAGACTCCAAAGGCATGATGCCAAGACCTTAATTTAATGTAAGCAGTCCAAAGGTGAGTCATCTAGATGCCATAAAGCTACTCTGTTTTCTTTCTATTGCATTATAGGCTACATATGGAGTACATAGACTTGGTTCGAATGCAAGAAAACACGTCAAATAGGCCTACATTTGAAGTTATTAAATATGCTTTCATATGTCATGATTTAGTGTCCTGATAGTGTACTGTAAGACCAGTCCATATTTGACTGACATGCACGGACAGTCTTGTGCTTTTGTCTTCAAAGCTGAACAGATTGGTCTCTCCCCGCTTGCCTGGAGGGGGGAGGGGGGGGGGTGAACCCACTTATCCTGTCTAGCTAAAGCCTCTTATTAATCCTGTAAGGGGAGCAGTGGGGTGTGGGCCGTGGGCAGACATAACACAGCTTAGATTGGGCAGACACACACAGACCAGTCTGCCCTATTGTTCCAGCAACGCTTCAAGGAGTAAAGAATAAGGGGGATCACTGGGACTCTGCTCTCAGGAAGATCGCAATGTGGACATGGGTATGCAGTCACTGAAATGCAAAGATGAGGGAGTGCTAGGACTGAGCAATCATAAGTGGTGTATCCTCTAAAATAAGTCTCATCTAAAATTAATGTCTCAGGTCTCATGTCAGTTTTCTTCTGTCTTGTTTGTGTCATTACCAGAGTACTCCATTGGACCTGATCGAGATGGGCAAGTCACTGAGGTTCCAAGCAGAGCACCCCCACCTGGTCAGTCTGGGTAGTGGCCGTCTCAGCACAGCCGTCACCCTGTTACCCCTGCAGGAAGGTAAGCACTTCTGCATCTCAGAAACATTAAAAGGGGTCTTATATTCAGTGCTTTGTTCATGCAGACTGGTCTTGAATAAAGACCTTGTGCTGAAAGCTTGAAGAAATATTGATAAATAGAGAGAACTCCTAAATGGTTTGACAGTTACACCAAGAAATATTATGACCATAAGTGACAAAAGGTCCATTACAGGAAATGAGCTGACAAAATGTCCATTAAAACTATTAAACAAATCATCCCAGACTGGTTTCCTAGAAGCATTCAAGTCATTCCATAAGACGCTGATTGAGAATGATACCGGACACTCTTACACAGTAATGACCAAAGCTGGTACTTCTGAAGAGAAAAATCCCCTACTGATTTATTTATGGCTATATCCATCCATCCATGCACTCACTTATTTCCTGGCATAGAGCCAGCTGGTGGATGATATCATAGGCATCGGGGAGGAGTAAGAGGAAAGAGGGAGGGAGAGAGGGATGAAATAAAAGTGACGTGCTGTAGCTGAACAGTGGAGCCAGTGTATTCAGAGCCCTGCCATATCTAATCATCCTAAGAATGACAACTAGAGGACTGTGTGATACGGAGGGGATGGAGAAGCTGAAACTGAAAACAGGGATTCATTCGAAAGGTTTGAGATACACCATAAAACACTGAGAGGGAAAAATAGGACCATAGCCTGACCTTGTCTTCACCCCCTGAAAAAAACACAGTTGAAGCACTCTCTCTCTTTCTCTCTCTTTCTCACTCTCTCTCTGCACACAATCCCCCACTGCCCTTCTCACCCTCAGCATTGTAACTCTGCCAGTGCCAGTGTGTTAGTTCCTCCAATGTCTTGTTATTCCTTTATCCACATCTGTCTGTCTGGAGGGCCCAGACGCCAAAACAAAAGGAGCAGTGCTGGGAGGCTGGAAGGAGGTGAAGTGGAATAGCCCACTGGACATGGAGATAGTGAATAGGAATCTAAGGCAGCCTGCTGGGGTATTCTCAGTGGTGTCTCTCCCCTATGTTCCAGGGCTATTTTAACAGTGTGGTGAGGCCAGGGGAAAGGCAAGGGACTTGTTAGATGAAGAGAGGGAGGGGGCTTTTGGGGTAAAGTGTTTCACCCCCCCCCCCTTGGGCTGGTGGAGTAATGTGCTCCACTCCTTGTTTCTTGTCTTGTGTCTCATCCAGGCAGGCAGGCAGGCAGGCAGGCAGGCAGGCAGGCAGGCAGGCAATTTATCCATTTGAAAATTAAGGTCCTGGAAGTATTCAAAATAGGAAGACAGTGGTTATTCTAATACATTCCCTCTAACCATCATTCATCTGCCAGTGGTCTGTCTCTCTCAGGGCTAGCACCTGCTGTGAGCTTGAATCTACACTCTACAAGTGGCTTGGACCCGTGATGGCCTTGACCCCAGACTCTATTCCTTTACTGTGACATCAGAGGGATCAGCGTTCCACTGACTGACTGTGGCTTTGAACTACAGTCCAGTCCTTCTCAAAAATAATTTACTACCAAACGTGGGCATGATATAATAGAACAGAAGATAATACAATTGAATAGAATAGTTTAATATCCCAATGGGATATTCTGTCTGATGATGTGTTTAAAGGATTCATGTTGACATGTATGTGTAACTCATCATTGTGTTGTTGCAGGGAGGACGACCCTGGGCAGTGGGAACACAGACATCCCTCTGCAGGGTCCAGGCATCACTGATCAACACTGCTATATCGAAAATAGGGCAGGCAATATCACCCTCAACCCCTGTGGGAACCATTGCTCCATGGATGGTCTCCCCATCTCCAAGCCTGTACACCTTTCACAAGGTACTAAACTGTTTGATAACACATTTTGTACAATGTTATAAGAGTGATTTGGATTATGATCTGACATTTCATGCCATAGTGTCTTCATATATCTGTACCTGTATGTAGCCTAATATCTCCAGTTGGTCATCTCAAAATGAAGCCAGGTTTCCATTTCACTAAATCACCATGCTCATGAATTGAATACCTAGCTAGCTTTTCCTCCTTTAATAAGAAACACAGGCAAGACATAGAGAACCGCCCATGCTTTATGGCTCATGCATGACCTTGACCTAGATGGAAGGGACACTTGATTAAACAGGCTGTAATAATTGCTTCACACAGTCAGCCTCTCTCTCTCAATTTTCAATTACATTTCAATGTCAATTTAAAGGACTTTATTGGCATGGGAAACATATGTTTACATTGCCAAAGCCAGTGAAATAGATAATAAACAAAAGTGAAATAAACAATAAAAAATGTACAGTTAAACATTGCACTCACAAAAGTTCCAAAATAATAAAGACATTTCAAATGTCATATTATGTCTACATACAAAAGGGAAAATAAATAAACATAAATATAGGTTGTATATTTACAATGGTGTTTGTTCTTCACTGGTTGCCCTTTTCTTGCTGCTGTGATGGCACACTGGTATTTCACCCAATAGATATGGGAGTTTATCAACCTCATATTTGTTTCTGAGAACTTTGTGGGTCTCTGTCTATATATATATATATATATATATATATATATATATATATATGTGTGTGTATATATCTCCCTCCATCCCTCTGTCCCTCCCTCCCTCCCCTGCAGTTCCACAATTGATTTAGTTAGGTGGGCTGCATATTAATTCTGATTTCTCTCAACGAGTAAGACAGAAAATCTCTATACTCTCTTCAGTAACATGTGGACTTTAATTCCAACCAAAAGAGATGCCATGTAAACTGTTAAAATGACCCCAATTAGACTTGTATTTAAAAAAATCTCTAAACGTTTAAGGGCCGGCTATTCATGAATGTATTTTCATATAAAATTGCTAAGTGGAGTAGGGATGTATCTTTGAATGTAACCTAACCACCAAATATATACATAGGCCTAACTCTAGTCTACCTTTTCCAACATTATTTGCATGTTATAGCCTTAACACTTAATTACTTGTTGTAGTGTAAAGTGCTAGGAATTGGGTGGGCTGCAGCATTGATGAGAGAAGTGGTGAGCAAGAGTAAGGCTCAGGTTATAATACAATAGAAAACTAAACCAATCTCTTATCCTGCCCCGGGTTATGCATTCCATTTGTAAAACTCGCAGCTCACTGGGACATGGTCGCATAATAAATAAACTCCACGCCCCCCTCCAGCGTTAGGCAGACAGGGTTGGGCAGGCAGTTTGACAATAATATCATTTGTGGACTGGACAGCCGGTGTGTGGGACTCGGAGCCAACAGACAGCTCTTAGGACGACACCGACAATAAGGCATTGGTACTCCGGATTCAGCGTTGTTGGCTATCTGCGTTATTTTTGGAACTTGGATCATTGGCCAGCAAAATGCTATTGATGAAGCACATCACAAAAGCCTGCTTAGCCTAAAGGGTCTTCTAATTCACTTTAATCGGACGCTGGACATCAGCGCTTTTTGTGCTGAAGAAGCAGGACGTCAAGGAGCGCACGGAATTGTATTTATTCGTACAAAGACGCTGCAGACGCACGCGCTACATGCACGTTATAATTACATTTCAAAGGAAAGTGAGCTCTTGCTTTTAAATGACAATTATGCCAGTGAATGTATCACATTAATTGCAGATACACGTAAGTGCATATACCTATTTGATTATTAGAGAGCAATTCTGCCACTTTTCAACCTCATATTCATTATCTCCATAAAAAAAAAACGCGTTTATATGATCTGTGGTTAAAAATATATGAAAGGTCCTAAAAAATGCTTCTTTGTGACATCACATTGTCGGATTAAAAGTAAGAAAAACAGTGATTCTCATAGTGTTTTTAAAATGTTTTAACTTTTTAACGTTTTTTTTTCTATGCAACGTAGAAATGCACCGTTTTCACATATGTAGACACTGGTATTGTGCTGGAGATAATTACAATTAGGTTGGAGAGTGGTGGAATTGCCCTATTGATAGTTACTCATTATTTTTCAAAAGGTCTGTCAGATTCCTAATTGTGTGAGAGTCATTTTCATAAAGTGTGCTGAGCACCAAGATTGGATATGTTGGGGTGTGTGGTCATTGCTTTGTTGATAAAAAAATACCAATGCTTTATTACACAGACACTGTTTGCAAACAGTTTATGAGCTGTTATTGTAGTGACAGGGATTATTTAAAATACTCTTTGAAGAGGTAGAGTTTCAGATGTTTTCAGAAGATGGGCAGGGACTCTGCTGTCCTAGCTTCAAGGGGAAGGTGGTCCTGCCATTGCGGTGCCAGGACAGAGAATAGTTTGGACTGGCCAATAGACCAGAGGTGGCAGAACGGGGTGCTCGGGATGGGGTGTAGGGTTTGAGCGTAGCCTGAAGGTAGGGAGGGGCAGTTCCTCTTGCTGCTCCACAAGCAAGTACCATGGTCTTGTAGTGGATGCGAACTTTGACTGGAAGCTAGTGCGGAGGAGCGGAATGACATGGGAGAACTTGGGAAGTTTGAACACCAGACAGGCTGCAGCGTTCTGGATAAGTTGCAGGGGTTTGATGGCACAAGTGGGGAAACAGCCTATAGCGAGTTGCAGTATTCCAGACGAGTGTGGATGACAAGTGCCTGCATTATGACCTGCGCTGCTTCCTTTGTGAGGTAGGGCCATACTCTACGGGTGTTGTAGTGCATGAACCTGCAGAAGCGAGTAACTGCTTTGATGTTTGCAGAGAACGACAGGGTGTTGTCACACCAAGGTTCTTTGCACTCTGGGAGGGGGACACCGTGGAGTTGTCAACCATGATGGAGAGGTCTTGGAGTGGGCAGCCATCCCTGGGAGGAAGAGCAGCTCCGTCTTGTTGAGTTTGATGTGGTTGCCAGACATCTAAGATGAGATATCTGCCAGGCACGCAGAGATGTGTGTCACCACCTGGGTGTCAGAAGGGAGGAATGATAAAAATAGTTAAGTGTCATCTACATAGCAATGACAGGAGAGACCATGTAAAGATATGACAGAGCCGAGTGACTTGGTGTGCAGAGAGAAGGGGAGAGGGCCTAGAGCTGAGCCCTGGGGGACACCGGTAGTGAGAGTACGTAGTGAAGACACAGATCCTCGCCACGTCACCTGGTAAGTGTGCTGAGCCTGAGATGCCCATCTCTGAGAGGGGTAGGATCTGATGGTTCACAGTGTCAAAGGCAG
The DNA here is from genome assembly GCF_018296145.1 of Oncorhynchus tshawytscha. Lineage (NCBI taxonomy): Eukaryota > Metazoa > Chordata > Actinopteri > Salmoniformes > Salmonidae > Oncorhynchus > Oncorhynchus tshawytscha. Next base: position 3,873,764 of record NC_056458.1, on the reverse strand, counting down.
TGTATAGATCTGGGAGGATGAGAACAGAGGAGAGAGCTTTGGCAGTGCGGAGAGCATCCGTGACACAGAGAATAGCAGTCTCGGTTGAGTGACTCATCTTGAAGCCTGACTGTTTAGGGTAAAGAGATAGTGAGGGAGTTGGTCAGAGACAGCACCCTCAAGTGTTTTGGAAAGAAAAGAAAGAAAAGATACTGGTCTGTAGTTTTTTTACGTCAGAGGAGTCGAATGTTGTTTTTTTGAGGAGGTGAGTGACTCGGTCCATTTTGAAGTCAGAGGGGACGCAGCCAGTGGTCAGGGAAGTGAGGAATGAGAGAAGGTCTCAAGAGATGGTCTGGAGAAGGGAGGAGGGGATGGGGTCGGCAGGCAAGTTGCCAAGCATTTTATCAATGTTATATGTCATATTAGTACATTGTTATTTACAGTATGTATTGCATATGTTTTAACCTTGTGTTGTCTATGTGTGTCATTCATTTAATTAAATTGTATTTTAATACAAACCTTGGCTGTCATCTCCTACACGACGCGATCATCTCTGTGCCTTGACTCGTTCCCTCAGCACATTGGCACATTCGAGGGCGCCGAGTGCACTTGCCTTGGTGCTCTATAGGGTCCTGGCGACTGCTTCACAGGGCCCGAACAGTGCTTCACCACACAGCTGAGCGCCTGTTTGTGTAGTCACTCGATTTTTGCTCTCGTTTCCCCTTGACACTCTTGTCATCCTTCAGTATGTTGAGTGTGGAGAGGAGAGTGCTGCAGACAAGCGAGATGGCTTTTGTGCGCATGCACCTCCTGGCTGGACGCAGACCTAGGATATTGGTCACTACTTCTTCCACACCAAAAAGAGACTTGCGCAACTGTTTACGCTTCCCTTATGACGACTGCCACACCCTGCACAAAGTTCAGTGTGTCAGACACAAGGCTTACCTTGCGCAAAACGTCTTGCAAAACCAGATCCAGTGATTGGTTACTACAGTGCACATACTGCACATGGACCCTGGACATGCCTCTTTCAGTCGAGTCTGCGCACCTGAAAAATGGTTTGACATGCTTGCTCCATCAAAGCAATATCCCTGGAACCGTTCCATGGGAATGTTTAACAACGCAAAAAGATGCCCTTCACACACAAGACCAGATTTTCAGCCGTGGAGTCGGGGACTTTGTAAAAGCCCCAAAACTCAGTTTGACACCAGGTTCTGGTTGACGTACTGGAGATCGTTCCATAGTGCACACGTCAGTGGTGCCACCATCAGTCAGGCCATAGAAGAGACACTGATACGCGAGACACAATCACCCTCTGTACGGCGTGAGCCAGTTGTTGAATAATCTCATTCTGTATCATGTCCCACATTCAGTTGTCTCTCCTGAGAACCCATTCCTGTTCCTTTGGTAGATTGTAAATGGGTTCTATTATCAACTTGTAAAGCACACCGTCACGAGTTTTGTCACCCCTGAAAGGAACAACAGCTTCGTTCCTGGCAATGCACTGTTCTGTAACAGCCATATCTGAAACCTGTAATCCGCTCAAACATTTTCCTCATTGATAACATTTTTCTTCACTGTTTTAATGCATGTGAAGCAAAGCACTCATTCATCTTCCTAAACATAATGCAGCCACTGACATTTTGCCAATCAACCTGACTTAAAAGCACAGGAAGTTTTCTGTTCCAAATTGCCTCCCTGGGGAAGGCAGTCATCCTTCAGCTGTTATGGCTGATTAGCTAGTTTAGCCTTGGGTGCCGGAATGCAGTAGGCCTAGCATGCTCCTCTGCCTGGGGTCGGGCTAACGTGGAGCTGTTGCAGTTGGTGGAGTTAGCATCTTGCTCCATGGAGGCTATGGTTTTGGTGCCAGTCACGTTACTGGTGGCTTACTGCTGCAGGTACTAGATGCAGCAGACCCAGGGATTTCATCTGTTAGGGCTGCTGTGATGGCAGTTTTTTTTGGTTGGCTAGTACCAGGATTGAAGAAATCTGAAATTATTTCTGATAAATATTTGATTGACCTTGATCTTGTAAATGCTAACTGCTAGCCTACAGGAAGGAATGAACCGGAAAACTTCAACATCACAGTAGTGCATTGTCAGTGATTGGTTGTAGCTTACAGTATAAAGATTTGATTAAAAATATATATTTCTCTCCCCTACCCCAATCCCATTATAATTTATATCAATAATGCAATGGACATTTTTGTAAAAAAATGTTTTGGTGCAACAACACAAATTCTGACACCTCTTCTGCAGGGGGTGCTGCCGTTTTGCCATTTCACCACAACTTGATGACATCAAGACAACTTGCGGGCAGTGGGTTCAGAAAAACAACATAAAAACTGTATAACAACAAATGTATATATATATACTGTATACCACCACCTAAAAGGGCACTTGGCACGTGGGAAGGCAAAGGGACATGTGTTCTGCAGAGGTAGACTCTATATGTGTGTGGGAGTGAACTATTTTAAGGGTGAAATTTAACAATATACTTTAGGCTACTCACCTGTTGTTCATCGCTCTCTCTCTGCCTGCTATTCATCTGGCTTGTTCCTAGAATGTATGTCCTGTTCTTGTTACCGTTAAAACATCTCCCCTTGACCCTTTCACCCTGGATCTGGACCACCACGTGCTGTCACCCTAGCTCCCTCCCTTCACACCTGTCCTAGAGTGGAATGTGGTTCACATTCCACTGTTGTTGTGTCAATACAGTAGATTGTCACTAGCGCTAAGGAACATTTTGGCCGGGATCCTATGACCAACCAAATGTTGGCTAACAAATATTTATTGTGCCATATTGTATTTTCAGGTATTTTTTATTTATTTTCATTTAATTTGTAAATCTAAGAGCAGTGTAACAGGGAATCCTAACCATTCAACCAATACATTGATTAGGGACCTTTCAGAATTTCTCTTTCTCACTCTCTCTTTCACTGATTGTTCTGCTCACACAGCCAGGGACATTTTCATAATTAAATGGCCTTTAGAAGTCATAACTCACCACGAGATGTCTATCCTCCACTGAAACACACCTGGCTGAGACTGATTAATCAGCTCTTTACTCACTACAATGTCACCAGCTAACCCCGAGGTCTTAGTGGTGTGAGTCAGAGACAATGACTGTGTATGAAGGAGTCGGAGATGACGAGAAGAATATGAATAGAAACAAGGACTAAGCTTCGTCATTCTGTTTTGATATAGGTTTGTGTGTGAGGTGTGTGGAAAGCTTAAAAATGCAGCGCTGGCTATCTATATCTATCATGATGGATGTGAACCACACCTGGAAGTACTAGTTTGACTCTCAGATGTATAGAGCCAGGGGAAGTAGTAGACTAAGGACTGGATTAAATCCGTAGCGCTTCAGCGGAAATGTAAAAGTAATTTTCGATTGAGCCGAAAATTATGCAGCGTTATTATGCAGCGTTTACCGTGAATTAAGTCTCTGCAATTGCGGGAAAAATGGCCTATAAATATCAATCTAGCTACAACGCTGATGTTGGGTGCTGTGGAGTTTGTCCAGTCCTAAGTGGTTTGAAAAGCACAGCACTGAAATATGCCCTCCTGCCCTGAAGAACATGGTGTTACTTTCTTTACAGTACATGTAATAGAGGTGGTATAGGATAGGCTACTGTTTGTGGTAACAGGGAAAGTATCAGGCACTCTGGCCAGTGACTGCAGAGGTGAACAAAGGGACATAATATGGTGCTTTAGCTGTTTTCACAACACCGCTGTCAAGTTTTCATGTAAAATTATTCATTATTTTCTCCCCCAATCTTATGTTCTTATCTGCCTTCAGCAGTCTTCGTTTCCAGAGTGCTCCTGACCCACTGTGGTGTCGGGCCTATGTTTCATGTAGGGCGACCCTATCAAACTTACATACCTAGCAAGCAAGCATAGATCGGATCATTGTCGTTTTGGCAAACGCGTTTCACAAGTGACAAATTTCCATTTCACCCATAGAAATCCTATTAAATTACTCTAATTCCTAATTCTATGGTTCCACCACCATTGGGAATGCATGTTAACACAGTCTTGGAAGCCTAACCTTCCATCTCCTACAGTAGTCCTTCTCTTGTCCCTCCAGGGTGCATGCTGTGTTTTGGTCAGTCAGCCTTTTTCCGCTTCAACCACCCAGAAGAGGCCCTCAGAATGAAGAGCATGCTGCCTGGAGGAAGCCAGGGGCCCAGCGCCTACAAGAGCCATCACACAGGTAACCATCACACCACACCAACTCACATCACACTACACTACACAGCATGCTGCCTGGAGGGAGCCAGGGGCCCAGTGCCTACAAGACCCACCACACAGGTAACCATCACATAGGAACCACACAGGTAATGATAGAGCAGGTGTACTCAAATCTTATTTGAGAATGTCCGGTAAAAACACATTTAGTAGGTGGCAAAGATCCGGATGGATGTTTTCATTTATTGGCATAGTAACAAAAAACGTCTCGCAATCCATGCAACCCCAAACTGTTCAAAATGCTCACACCCCTTTTGTTGGACATTTTAAATCTGAGTTCCTGCAATTCTACACATTTTGCCATGGAGCAGAAAGAACAGTTTTGTTCAGTTTTCTAAGCTAATTTGCTGCAATTCTACACATTATACAATGGCTTATGTGTGTTCATATGATACCTGAGTGACTCAACCAAATCAAATGGTGGTCCCCTGGGGGTTGAGGCCCCTGGGCACATTCTGTTCATGATAACTACAAGATTTAGATTGGTAAATTAAGCTATCTCACAAGTGTCACTGTTCCAGACTCAGATGTTCTGTTAGCTGGTTACAATATCTACAGAGCAGATAGAGTGGGTAGAGGAGGAGGTATTGCCATTCAGTGGGGCAAAAATATTTAGTCAGCCACCAATTGTGCAAGTTCTCCCACTTAAAAAGATGAGAGAGGCCTGTAATTTTCATCATAGGTACACTTCAACTATGACAGACAAAATGAGAAAAAAAAATCCAGAAAATCACATTGTAGGATTTTTTTATTAATTTATTTGCAAATTATGGTGGATAAGTATAAGTAAATAAGTATTTGGTCACCTACAAACAAGCAAGATTTCTGGCTCTCACAGACCTGTAACTTCTTATTTAAGAGGCTCCTCTGTCCTCCACTCGCTACCTGTATTAATGGCACCTGTTTGAACTTGTTATCAGTATAAAATACACCTGTCCACAACCTCAAACAGTCACACTCTCAACTCCACTATGGCCAAGACCAAAGAGCTGTCAAAGGACACCAGAAACAAAATTGTAGACCTGCAGCAGGCTGGGAAGACTGAATCTGCAATAGGTAAGCAGCTTGGTTTGAAGAAATCAACTGTGGGAGCAATTATTAGGAAATGGAAGACATACAAGACCACTGATAATCTCCCTCGATCTGGGGCTCCATGCAAGATCTCACCCAGTGGGGTCAAAATGATCACAAGAACGGTGAGCAAAAAATCCCAGAACCACACGGGGGGACCTTGTGAATGACCTGCAGAGAGCTGGGACTAAAGTAACAAAGCCTACCATCAGTAACACACTACGCTGCCAGGGACTCAAATCCTGCAGTGCCAGACGTGTCCCCCTGCTTAAGCCAGTACATGTCCAGGCCTGTCTGAAGTTTGCTAGAGAGCATTTGGATTGTCCAGAAGAAGATTGGGAGAATGTCATATGGTCAGATGAAACCAAAATATAACTTTTTGGTAAAAACTCAACTCATCGTGTTTGGAGGACAAAGAATGCTGAGTTGCATCCAAAGAACACCATACCTACTGTGAAGCATGGGGGTGGAAACATCATGTTTTGGGGCTGTTTTTCTGCAAAGGGACCAGGACGACTGATCCGTGTAAAGGAAAGAATGAATGGGCCATGTAT
>NC_056458.1:3863183-3867810 GCF_018296145.1 Oncorhynchus tshawytscha | reverse complement strand
GATTTTGAGTGAAAACCTCCTTCCATCAGCAAGAGCATTGAAGATGAAACGTGACTGGGTCTTTCAGCATGACAATGATCCCAAACACACCACCCGGGCAACGAAGGAGTGGCTTCGTAAGAAGCATACCAAGGTCCTGGAGTGGCCTAGCCAGTCTCCAGATCTCACCCCATAGAAAATCTTTGGAGGGAGTTGAAAGTCCGTGTTGCCCAGCAACAGCCCCAAAACATCACTGCTCTAGAGGAGATCTGCATGGAGGAATGGGCCAAAATACCAGCAACAGTGTGTGAAAATCTTGTGAAGACTTACAGAAAATGTTTGACTTCTGTCATTGCCAACAAAGGGTATATAACAAAGTATTGAGAAACTTTTGTTATTGAACAAATACTTATTTTCCACCACAATTTGCAAATAAATAAATTAAAAATCCTACAATGTGATTTTCTGGATTATTTTTTCTCATTTTGTCTATCATAGTTGAAGTGTACCTATGATGAAAATTACAGGCCTCTCGTCTTTTTAAGAAGGGAGAACTTGCACAATTGGTGGCTGACTAAATCATTTTTTGCCCCACTGTATATACACTACCTGTTAAAAGTTTTAGAATACCTACTCATTCAAGGGTTTTTCTTTATTTTGACTATTTACTACATTATAGAATAATAGTAAAGACATCAAAACTATGAAATAACACATATGGAATCATGTAGTTACCAATAAAGTGTTCAACAAATCAAAATATATTTTATATTTGAGATTCTTCAAATAGCCACCCTTCGCCTTGATGACAGCTTTGCACATTCTTGGCATTCTTTCAACCAGCTTCACGAGGAATCCTTTTCCAACTGTCTTGAAGGAGTTCCCACATATGCTGAGCCCTTGTTGGCTGCGTTTCCTTCACTCTGCGGTCCAACTCATCCCAAACCATCTCAATTGGGTTGAGGTCGGGTGATTGTGGAGGCCAGGTCATCTGATGCAGCAGTCTGTCACTCTCCTTGGTCAAATAGCCCTTACACAGCCTGGAGGCGTGTTTTTTGTCATTGTCCTGAAAAACAAATGATAGTCCCACTAAGCCTAAAGCGGATGGGATGATGTATCACTGCAGAATGCTGTGGTAGCCATGCTGGTTAAGTGTGCCTTGAATTCTAAATAAACCACAGACAGTGTAACCAGCAAACCAGCCCCACACCATCACACCTCCTCCATGCTTCACGGTGGGAACCACACATGGGAAGATCATCCGTTCACTTACTCTGCGTCTCACAAAGACAAGGTAGTTACCTCACACTCAACGTCAACAAAACTAAGAAGATGATTGTGGACTTCAGGAAACAGCAGAGGGAACTCCCCCCCATCCACATCGATGGAACAGTAGTGGAGAGGGTAGCAAGTTTTAAGTTCCTCGGCATACACATCACAGACAAACTGAATTGGTCCACTCACACAGACAGCATCGTGAGGAAGGCGCAGCAGCGCCTCTTCAACCTCAGGAAGCTGAAGAAATTCGGCTTGTCACCAAAAGCACTCACAAACTACAGATGCACAATCAGAGAGCATCCTGGCGGGCTGTATCACCGCCTGGTATGGCAACTGCACCGCCCTCAACCGTAAGGCTCTCCAGAGGGTAGTGAGGTCTGCAGGCAACGCATCACCGGGGGCAACTACCTGCCCTCCAGGACACCTACACCACCCGATGCTACAGGAAGGCCATAAAGATCATCAAGGACATTAACCTCTCTAGGGTATGTGGGACGCTAGCGTCCCACCTGGCCAACATCCAGTGAGATTGCAGAGCGCCAAATTCAAATACAGAAATACTCATTATAAAAATTCAGAAAAGATACAACTATTTTACATACGTTTAAATATGAACTTCTTGTGAATCCAACCACGGTGTCAGATTTTAAAAATGCTTTACGGCGAAAGCATACCTTACAATTATTTGAGAACATAGCCCAGCAGACAAATCATTACAAACAGTAACCAGCCAAGTAGAAGAGTTATATAAGTCAGAAATAGAGATAAAATTAATCACTCACCTTTGATGATCTTCATATGATTGCACATTTATTCAATAAATGTTCCTTTTGTTCGATAAAGTCTCTCTTTATATCTGAAAACCTCTGTTTTGTTCGCGTGTAATCCACAGGCTCAGTAATCCACAGGCTCAAACGCAATCACAACAGGCAGACAAAAATTGTATCTGTAAAGTTCATAGAAGCATGTCAAACGATGTTTATATTCAATCCTCAGGTGTTTTTTTTCGCCTAAATAATCGATAATATTTCAACTGGACAATAACGTTGTCAATATAAAAGGTAAACAATAAAGGCACTCTCTCGGTCACGCGCATGAAAAAGCTCTGTGACACGGCAGGGTCCACTCATTCAGACTGCTTTTACTCCCTCATTTTTCAGAATACAAGCCTGAAACAATTTCTAAAGACTGTTGACATTCTAGTGGAAGGCATAGGAACTGCAATTTGAGTCCTAAATCAATGGATACTGTAATGGCATTGAATAGAAAAAAAATCCAACTTCCTGAATGGATTTTTCTCAGGTTTTCACCTGCCAAATCAGTTCTGTTATACTCACAGATATTATTTTAACAGTTTTGGAAACTTTAGAGCGTGTTCTTTAATTTGGGCATGATTTTCATCCAAAATTCCAAATGCTGCCCCCTACCCTAGAGAAGTTAAGAAGGAAAGAAATTCCCCAAATTTAGCAGACACACTTATCCAGAGCAACATAGTTTGTGCATTCATCTGAAGATGAATGCACAGCTCGGTGGGACAACCACATATCACAGGCATAGTAAGTATACTTTTCCTCAATAAAGTAGCTATCAGCAAAATCAGAGTAGGAAAAGGGGGAAGGGGGGAGTCAAGTGTTGGTTCAGGAAAGTGTGGGGAGGGGGGGGACTCTGCTGTCCTAGCTTTAGGGGAAGCTGGTTCAAACATTGGGGTGCCAGGACAGAGAAGAGCTTGGACTGGGCTGAGGGGAGCTGCCCTCCTGTAGGGTTGGGGGGGTCAAGAGACTAGAGGTGGCAGAACGGAGTGCTCCTGCCGGAAGCAGTAGCAGCAGCAACAGCAGTTACAACAACCAACAATAACAAAAGGATGGAAATAGTGCTAGGACCATCATGACAAGAGATGAGTCGTTCGGCGGCTTGAGGATGTCCTACTTCACCATTAATGGCAGCGTCCAATTTAATTTCAAAAAGTAGCTGGCAATACAGCTAGCTCTGAAGAACCTAGCAAGCTAAACTGGTTAAGCGCTAACTCACTAACATCATTAACAACTAATTCAATTATTGTCATCTTTTTTTTTACTTGTGTTTTTGTAAAAACAAAACACATGTTTTACATTGATGGAACATATTTTTTACGCCATTATTATAGGCTTAGTCAAAAAAAACAATCACAGATCTGAGTTATCTTGTTGCAGGTTTGTTGGACACAATGCAATAACTTAAAAGAAAAGAGAAACAAACACACTGCTCTTGTTATATTAATGCAATACATTTTGTATGCCATCATCTACACTGTAGATAGCTAAGCCTTATAGCCTACAAACTAGCTGGCACTAGTGGTGTCAAATAGTCCCATGTCAAATCAAATCAAACCATCAAATCAAATCAAATTTTATTTGTCACATACACATGGTTAGCAGATGTTAATGCGAGTGTAGCGAAATGCTTGTGCTTCTAGTTCCGACAATGCAGTAATAACCAACAAGTAATCTAACTAACAATTCCAAAACTACTGTCTTATACACAGTGTAAGGGGATAAAGAATATGTACATAAGGATATGAAATATGATGGTACAGAGCAGCATAGGCAAGATACAGTAGCTGATATCGCAAAGTACAGTATATACATATGAGATGAGTATGTAAACAAAGTGGCATAGTTAAAGTGGCTAGTGATATATGGATGCAGTCGATGATATAGAGTACAGTATACGTATGCATATGAGATGAATAATGTAGGGTATGTAAACATTATATAAGGTAGCATTGTTTAAAGTGGCTAGTGATATATTTACATCATTTCCCATCAATTCCCATTATTAAAGTGGCTGGAGTTGAGTCAGTGTCAGTGTGTTGGCAGCAGCCACTCAATGTTAGTGGTGGCTGTTTAACAGTCTGATGGCCTTGAGATAGAAGCTGTTTTTCAGTCTCTCGGTCCCAGCTTTGATGCACCTGTACTGACCTCGCCTTCTGGATGATAGCGGGGTGAACAGGCAGTGGCTCGGGTGGTTGATGTCCTTGATGATCTTTATGGCCTTCCTGTAACATCGGGTGGTGTAGGTGTCCTGGAGGGCAGGTAGTTTGCCCCCGGTGATGCGTTGTGCAGACCTCACTACCCTCTGGAGAGCCTTACGGTTGAGGGCGGAGCAGTTGCCGTACCAGGCGGTGATACAGCCCGCCAGGATGCTCTCGATTGTGCATCTGTAGAAGTTTGTGAGTGCTTTTGGTGACAAGCCGAATTTCTTCAGCCTCCTGAGGTTGAAGAGGCGCTGCTGCGCCTTCTTCACGATGCTGTCTGTGTGAGTGGACCAATTCAGTTTGTCTGTGATGTGTATGCCGAGGAACTTAACTTGCTACCCTCTCCACTACTGTTCC